>NW_027440392.1:0-113844 GCF_031893055.1 Leptodactylus fuscus
GAAAGGAAAAAAAAACAAAAAAAAAAACAAAATAGGGCTGCAGCAGCATGGTGCACACCTTGAGCGGTGCACAGTGAACACGGAAGGGCGCCAGAACAGGTGCCGAGCGCTTGCCATCGCTTCTCGGCCTTCTGGCTAAGATCAAGTGTAGTATCTGTTCTTATCAGTTTAATATCTGATACGTCCCCTATCTGGGGACCATATATTAAATGGATTTTTAGAACAGGGAGCTGGAATCGGAGCTTGCTCTGTCCACTCCACGCATTGACCTGGTATTGCATTACTTCCAGGATCGGTGCACCCCTTTCCAATTCAGTTGAAAGAAAGAGACAGAGGACTGACCGACCAACAGAGAAGATTGCTGCACCTGGCAAGCTAGCAAAGAGAAAATTGACAGTTGGACGTGGCCTGATGCTGTGACTGACTCTACCTGAAAGGTACTTCATTAATTATTTTCTTTGATTGATTGATTGATTGATTGATTGATTGCAAATGACATTACTGCTGCAAAGTGTCTGATTTGCTGCCATTTTATTCAATTTTAAATGCATTGAATTCTTTTAAAATTTTTGGGCATAAATTTATTTCTGAACTTGCACTTGACCGGACACTTGAATGGGTGTGGTCAAACGGTGGGAGTGGTTTATGCAGATTCGCAAAATTCGGCAAAATCCGCTGGCGTCACAAGATAACATTTGCACATGTCACTTTGCCTTGCACAAAAGTTTTTCTTTTCTTTTTTTTCACTTTTGGTGGCAGGTAGGGAAAACCTGCACAAGCTAATTGATTTCTACTTCATTAAGGGAAAGGAAAAAAAAACAAAAAAAAAAACAAAATAGGGCTGCAGCAGCATGGTGCACACCTTGAGCGGTGCACAGTGAACACGGAAGGGCGCCAGAACAGGTGCCGAGCGCTTGCCATCGCTTCTCGGCCTTCTGGCTAAGATCAAGTGTAGTATCTGTTCTTATCAGTTTAATATCTGATACGTCCCCTATCTGGGGACCATATATTAAATGGATTTTTAGAACAGGGAGCTGGAATCGGAGCTTGCTCTGTCCACTCCACGCATTGACCTGGTATTGCATTACTTCCAGGATCGGTGCACCCCTTTCCAATTCAGTTGAAAGAAAGAGACAGAGGACTGACCGACCAACAGAGAAGATTGCTGCACCTGGCAAGCTAGCAAAGAGAAAATTGACAGTTGGACGTGGCCTGATGCTGTGACTGACTCTACCTGAAAGGTACTTCATTAATTATTTTCTTTGATTGATTGATTGATTGATTGATTGATTGCAAATGACATTACTGCTGCAAAGTGTCTGATTTGCTGCCATTTTATTCAATTTTAAATGCATTGAATTCTTTTAAAATTTTTGGGCATAAATTTATTTCTGAACTTGCACTTGACCGGACACTTGAATGGGTGTGGTCAAACGGTGGGAGTGGTTTATGCAGATTCGCAAAATTCGGCAAAATCCGCTGGCGTCACAAGATAACATTTGCACATGTCACTTTGCCTTGCACAAAAGTTTTTCTTTTCTTTTTTTTCACTTTTGGTGGCAGGTAGGGAAAACCTGCACAAGCTAATTGATTTCTACTTCATTAAGGGAAAGGAAAAAAAAACAAAAAAAAAAACAAAATAGGGCTGCAGCAGCATGGTGCACACCTTGAGCGGTGCACAGTGAACACGGAAGGGCGCCAGAACAGGTGCCGAGCGCTTGCCATCGCTTCTCGGCCTTCTGGCTAAGATCAAGTGTAGTATCTGTTCTTATCAGTTTAATATCTGATACGTCCCCTATCTGGGGACCATATATTAAATGGATTTTTAGAACAGGGAGCTGGAATCGGAGCTTGCTCTGTCCACTCCACGCATTGACCTGGTATTGCATTACTTCCAGGATCGGTGCACCCCTTTCCAATTCAGTTGAAAGAAAGAGACAGAGGACTGACCGACCAACAGAGAAGATTGCTGCACCTGGCAAGCTAGCAAAGAGAAAATTGACAGTTGGACGTGGCCTGATGCTGTGACTGACTCTACCTGAAAGGTACTTCATTAATTATTTTCTTTGATTGATTGATTGATTGATTGATTGATTGCAAATGACATTACTGCTGCAAAGTGTCTGATTTGCTGCCATTTTATTCAATTTTAAATGCATTGAATTCTTTTAAAATTTTTGGGCATAAATTTATTTCTGAACTTGCACTTGACCGGACACTTGAATGGGTGTGGTCAAACGGTGGGAGTGGTTTATGCAGATTCGCAAAATTCGGCAAAATCCGCTGGCGTCACAAGATAACATTTGCACATGTCACTTTGCCTTGCACAAAAGTTTTTCTTTTCTTTTTTTTCACTTTTGGTGGCAGGTAGGGAAAACCTGCACAAGCTAATTGATTTCTACTTCATTAAGGGAAAGGAAAAAAAAACAAAAAAAAAACAAAATAGGGCTGCAGCAGCATGGTGCACACCTTGAGCGGTGCACAGTGAACACGGAAGGGCGCCAGAACAGGTGCCGAGCGCTTGCCATCGCTTCTCGGCCTTCTGGCTAAGATCAAGTGTAGTATCTGTTCTTATCAGTTTAATATCTGATACGTCCCCTATCTGGGGACCATATATTAAATGGATTTTTAGAACAGGGAGCTGGAATCGGAGCTTGCTCTGTCCACTCCACGCATTGACCTGGTATTGCATTACTTCCAGGATCGGTGCACCCCTTTCCAATTCAGTTGAAAGAAAGAGACAGAGGACTGACCGACCAACAGAGAAGATTGCTGCACCTGGCAAGCTAGCAAAGAGAAAATTGACAGTTGGACGTGGCCTGATGCTGTGACTGACTCTACCTGAAAGGTACTTCATTAATTATTTTCTTTGATTGATTGATTGATTGATTGATTGATTGCAAATGACATTACTGCTGCAAAGTGTCTGATTTGCTGCCATTTTATTCAATTTTAAATGCATTGAATTCTTTTAAAATTTTTGGGCATAAATTTATTTCTGAACTTGCACTTGACCGGACACTTGAATGGGTGTGGTCAAACGGTGGGAGTGGTTTATGCAGATTCGCAAAATTCGGCAAAATCCGCTGGCGTCACAAGATAACATTTGCACATGTCACTTTGCCTTGCACAAAAGTTTTTCTTTTCTTTTTTTTCACTTTTGGTGGCAGGTAGGGAAAACCTGCACAAGCTAATTGATTTCTACTTCATTAAGGGAAAGGAAAAAAAAACAAAAAAAAAAACAAAATAGGGCTGCAGCAGCATGGTGCACACCTTGAGCGGTGCACAGTGAACACGGAAGGGCGCCAGAACAGGTGCCGAGCGCTTGCCATCGCTTCTCGGCCTTCTGGCTAAGATCAAGTGTAGTATCTGTTCTTATCAGTTTAATATCTGATACGTCCCCTATCTGGGGACCATATATTAAATGGATTTTTAGAACAGGGAGCTGGAATCGGAGCTTGCTCTGTCCACTCCACGCATTGACCTGGTATTGCATTACTTCCAGGATCGGTGCACCCCTTTCCAATTCAGTTGAAAGAAAGAGACAGAGGACTGACCGACCAACAGAGAAGATTGCTGCACCTGGCAAGCTAGCAAAGAGAAAATTGACAGTTGGACGTGGCCTGATGCTGTGACTGACTCTACCTGAAAGGTACTTCATTAATTATTTTCTTTGATTGATTGATTGATTGATTGATTGATTGCAAATGACATTACTGCTGCAAAGTGTCTGATTTGCTGCCATTTTATTCAATTTTAAATGCATTGAATTCTTTTAAAATTTTTGGGCATAAATTTATTTCTGAACTTGCACTTGACCGGACACTTGAATGGGTGTGGTCAAACGGTGGGAGTGGTTTATGCAGATTCGCAAAATTCGGCAAAATCCGCTGGCGTCACAAGATAACATTTGCACATGTCACTTTGCCTTGCACAAAAGTTTTTCTTTTCTTTTTTTTCACTTTTGGTGGCAGGTAGGGAAAACCTGCACAAGCTAATTGATTTCTACTTCATTAAGGGAAAGGAAAAAAAAACAAAAAAAAAAACAAAATAGGGCTGCAGCAGCATGGTGCACACCTTGAGCGGTGCACAGTGAACACGGAAGGGCGCCAGAACAGGTGCCGAGCGCTTGCCATCGCTTCTCGGCCTTCTGGCTAAGATCAAGTGTAGTATCTGTTCTTATCAGTTTAATATCTGATACGTCCCCTATCTGGGGACCATATATTAAATGGATTTTTAGAACAGGGAGCTGGAATCGGAGCTTGCTCTGTCCACTCCACGCATTGACCTGGTATTGCATTACTTCCAGGATCGGTGCACCCCTTTCCAATTCAGTTGAAAGAAAGAGACAGAGGACTGACCGACCAACAGAGAAGATTGCTGCACCTGGCAAGCTAGCAAAGAGAAAATTGACAGTTGGACGTGGCCTGATGCTGTGACTGACTCTACCTGAAAGGTACTTCATTAATTATTTTCTTTGATTGATTGATTGATTGATTGATTGATTGCAAATGACATTACTGCTGCAAAGTGTCTGATTTGCTGCCATTTTATTCAATTTTAAATGCATTGAATTCTTTTAAAATTTTTGGGCATAAATTTATTTCTGAACTTGCACTTGACCGGACACTTGAATGGGTGTGGTCAAACGGTGGGAGTGGTTTATGCAGATTCGCAAAATTCGGCAAAATCCGCTGGCGTCACAAGATAACATTTGCACATGTCACTTTGCCTTGCACAAAAGTTTTTCTTTTCTTTTTTTTCACTTTTGGTGGCAGGTAGGGAAAACCTGCACAAGCTAATTGATTTCTACTTCATTAAGGGAAAGGAAAAAAAAACAAAAAAAAAAACAAAATAGGGCTGCAGCAGCATGGTGCACACCTTGAGCGGTGCACAGTGAACACGGAAGGGCGCCAGAACAGGTGCCGAGCGCTTGCCATCGCTTCTCGGCCTTCTGGCTAAGATCAAGTGTAGTATCTGTTCTTATCAGTTTAATATCTGATACGTCCCCTATCTGGGGACCATATATTAAATGGATTTTTAGAACAGGGAGCTGGAATCGGAGCTTGCTCTGTCCACTCCACGCATTGACCTGGTATTGCATTACTTCCAGGATCGGTGCACCCCTTTCCAATTCAGTTGAAAGAAAGAGACAGAGGACTGACCGACCAACAGAGAAGATTGCTGCACCTGGCAAGCTAGCAAAGAGAAAATTGACAGTTGGACGTGGCCTGATGCTGTGACTGACTCTACCTGAAAGGTACTTCATTAATTATTTTCTTTGATTGATTGATTGATTGATTGATTGATTGCAAATGACATTACTGCTGCAAAGTGTCTGATTTGCTGCCATTTTATTCAATTTTAAATGCATTGAATTCTTTTAAAATTTTTGGGCATAAATTTATTTCTGAACTTGCACTTGACCGGACACTTGAATGGGTGTGGTCAAACGGTGGGAGTGGTTTATGCAGATTCGCAAAATTCGGCAAAATCCGCTGGCGTCACAAGATAACATTTGCACATGTCACTTTGCCTTGCACAAAAGTTTTTCTTTTCTTTTTTTTCACTTTTGGTGGCAGGTAGGGAAAACCTGCACAAGCTAATTGATTTCTACTTCATTAAGGGAAAGGAAAAAAAAACAAAAAAAAAAACAAAATAGGGCTGCAGCAGCATGGTGCACACCTTGAGCGGTGCACAGTGAACACGGAAGGGCGCCAGAACAGGTGCCGAGCGCTTGCCATCGCTTCTCGGCCTTCTGGCTAAGATCAAGTGTAGTATCTGTTCTTATCAGTTTAATATCTGATACGTCCCCTATCTGGGGACCATATATTAAATGGATTTTTAGAACAGGGAGCTGGAATCGGAGCTTGCTCTGTCCACTCCACGCATTGACCTGGTATTGCATTACTTCCAGGATCGGTGCACCCCTTTCCAATTCAGTTGAAAGAAAGAGACAGAGGACTGACCGACCAACAGAGAAGATTGCTGCACCTGGCAAGCTAGCAAAGAGAAAATTGACAGTTGGACGTGGCCTGATGCTGTGACTGACTCTACCTGAAAGGTACTTCATTAATTATTTTCTTTGATTGATTGATTGATTGATTGATTGATTGCAAATGACATTACTGCTGCAAAGTGTCTGATTTGCTGCCATTTTATTCAATTTTAAATGCATTGAATTCTTTTAAAATTTTTGGGCATAAATTTATTTCTGAACTTGCACTTGACCGGACACTTGAATGGGTGTGGTCAAACGGTGGGAGTGGTTTATGCAGATTCGCAAAATTCGGCAAAATCCGCTGGCGTCACAAGATAACATTTGCACATGTCACTTTGCCTTGCACAAAAGTTTTTCTTTTCTTTTTTTTCACTTTTGGTGGCAGGTAGGGAAAACCTGCACAAGCTAATTGATTTCTACTTCATTAAGGGAAAGGAAAAAAAAACAAAAAAAAAAACAAAATAGGGCTGCAGCAGCATGGTGCACACCTTGAGCGGTGCACAGTGAACACGGAAGGGCGCCAGAACAGGTGCCGAGCGCTTGCCATCGCTTCTCGGCCTTCTGGCTAAGATCAAGTGTAGTATCTGTTCTTATCAGTTTAATATCTGATACGTCCCCTATCTGGGGACCATATATTAAATGGATTTTTAGAACAGGGAGCTGGAATCGGAGCTTGCTCTGTCCACTCCACGCATTGACCTGGTATTGCATTACTTCCAGGATCGGTGCACCCCTTTCCAATTCAGTTGAAAGAAAGAGACAGAGGACTGACCGACCAACAGAGAAGATTGCTGCACCTGGCAAGCTAGCAAAGAGAAAATTGACAGTTGGACGTGGCCTGATGCTGTGACTGACTCTACCTGAAAGGTACTTCATTAATTATTTTCTTTGATTGATTGATTGATTGATTGATTGATTGCAAATGACATTACTGCTGCAAAGTGTCTGATTTGCTGCCATTTTATTCAATTTTAAATGCATTGAATTCTTTTAAAATTTTTGGGCATAAATTTATTTCTGAACTTGCACTTGACCGGACACTTGAATGGGTGTGGTCAAACGGTGGGAGTGGTTTATGCAGATTCGCAAAATTCGGCAAAATCCGCTGGCGTCACAAGATAACATTTGCACATGTCACTTTGCCTTGCACAAAAGTTTTTCTTTTCTTTTTTTTCACTTTTGGTGGCAGGTAGGGAAAACCTGCACAAGCTAATTGATTTCTACTTCATTAAGGGAAAGGAAAAAAAAACAAAAAAAAAAACAAAATAGGGCTGCAGCAGCATGGTGCACACCTTGAGCGGTGCACAGTGAACACGGAAGGGCGCCAGAACAGGTGCCGAGCGCTTGCCATCGCTTCTCGGCCTTCTGGCTAAGATCAAGTGTAGTATCTGTTCTTATCAGTTTAATATCTGATACGTCCCCTATCTGGGGACCATATATTAAATGGATTTTTAGAACAGGGAGCTGGAATCGGAGCTTGCTCTGTCCACTCCACGCATTGACCTGGTATTGCATTACTTCCAGGATCGGTGCACCCCTTTCCAATTCAGTTGAAAGAAAGAGACAGAGGACTGACCGACCAACAGAGAAGATTGCTGCACCTGGCAAGCTAGCAAAGAGAAAATTGACAGTTGGACGTGGCCTGATGCTGTGACTGACTCTACCTGAAAGGTACTTCATTAATTATTTTCTTTGATTGATTGATTGATTGATTGATTGATTGCAAATGACATTACTGCTGCAAAGTGTCTGATTTGCTGCCATTTTATTCAATTTTAAATGCATTGAATTCTTTTAAAATTTTTGGGCATAAATTTATTTCTGAACTTGCACTTGACCGGACACTTGAATGGGTGTGGTCAAACGGTGGGAGTGGTTTATGCAGATTCGCAAAATTCGGCAAAATCCGCTGGCGTCACAAGATAACATTTGCACATGTCACTTTGCCTTGCACAAAAGTTTTTCTTTTCTTTTTTTTCACTTTTGGTGGCAGGTAGGGAAAACCTGCACAAGCTAATTGATTTCTACTTCATTAAGGGAAAGGAAAAAAAAACAAAAAAAAAAACAAAATAGGGCTGCAGCAGCATGGTGCACACCTTGAGCGGTGCACAGTGAACACGGAAGGGCGCCAGAACAGGTGCCGAGCGCTTGCCATCGCTTCTCGGCCTTCTGGCTAAGATCAAGTGTAGTATCTGTTCTTATCAGTTTAATATCTGATACGTCCCCTATCTGGGGACCATATATTAAATGGATTTTTAGAACAGGGAGCTGGAATCGGAGCTTGCTCTGTCCACTCCACGCATTGACCTGGTATTGCATTACTTCCAGGATCGGTGCACCCCTTTCCAATTCAGTTGAAAGAAAGAGACAGAGGACTGACCGACCAACAGAGAAGATTGCTGCACCTGGCAAGCTAGCAAAGAGAAAATTGACAGTTGGACGTGGCCTGATGCTGTGACTGACTCTACCTGAAAGGTACTTCATTAATTATTTTCTTTGATTGATTGATTGATTGATTGATTGATTGCAAATGACATTACTGCTGCAAAGTGTCTGATTTGCTGCCATTTTATTCAATTTTAAATGCATTGAATTCTTTTAAAATTTTTGGGCATAAATTTATTTCTGAACTTGCACTTGACCGGACACTTGAATGGGTGTGGTCAAACGGTGGGAGTGGTTTATGCAGATTCGCAAAATTCGGCAAAATCCGCTGGCGTCACAAGATAACATTTGCACATGTCACTTTGCCTTGCACAAAAGTTTTTCTTTTCTTTTTTTTCACTTTTGGTGGCAGGTAGGGAAAACCTGCACAAGCTAATTGATTTCTACTTCATTAAGGGAAAGGAAAAAAAAACAAAAAAAAAAACAAAATAGGGCTGCAGCAGCATGGTGCACACCTTGAGCGGTGCACAGTGAACACGGAAGGGCGCCAGAACAGGTGCCGAGCGCTTGCCATCGCTTCTCGGCCTTCTGGCTAAGATCAAGTGTAGTATCTGTTCTTATCAGTTTAATATCTGATACGTCCCCTATCTGGGGACCATATATTAAATGGATTTTTAGAACAGGGAGCTGGAATCGGAGCTTGCTCTGTCCACTCCACGCATTGACCTGGTATTGCATTACTTCCAGGATCGGTGCACCCCTTTCCAATTCAGTTGAAAGAAAGAGACAGAGGACTGACCGACCAACAGAGAAGATTGCTGCACCTGGCAAGCTAGCAAAGAGAAAATTGACAGTTGGACGTGGCCTGATGCTGTGACTGACTCTACCTGAAAGGTACTTCATTAATTATTTTCTTTGATTGATTGATTGATTGATTGATTGATTGCAAATGACATTACTGCTGCAAAGTGTCTGATTTGCTGCCATTTTATTCAATTTTAAATGCATTGAATTCTTTTAAAATTTTTGGGCATAAATTTATTTCTGAACTTGCACTTGACCGGACACTTGAATGGGTGTGGTCAAACGGTGGGAGTGGTTTATGCAGATTCGCAAAATTCGGCAAAATCCGCTGGCGTCACAAGATAACATTTGCACATGTCACTTTGCCTTGCACAAAAGTTTTTCTTTTCTTTTTTTTCACTTTTGGTGGCAGGTAGGGAAAACCTGCACAAGCTAATTGATTTCTACTTCATTAAGGGAAAGGAAAAAAAAACAAAAAAAAAAACAAAATAGGGCTGCAGCAGCATGGTGCACACCTTGAGCGGTGCACAGTGAACACGGAAGGGCGCCAGAACAGGTGCCGAGCGCTTGCCATCGCTTCTCGGCCTTCTGGCTAAGATCAAGTGTAGTATCTGTTCTTATCAGTTTAATATCTGATACGTCCCCTATCTGGGGACCATATATTAAATGGATTTTTAGAACAGGGAGCTGGAATCGGAGCTTGCTCTGTCCACTCCACGCATTGACCTGGTATTGCATTACTTCCAGGATCGGTGCACCCCTTTCCAATTCAGTTGAAAGAAAGAGACAGAGGACTGACCGACCAACAGAGAAGATTGCTGCACCTGGCAAGCTAGCAAAGAGAAAATTGACAGTTGGACGTGGCCTGATGCTGTGACTGACTCTACCTGAAAGGTACTTCATTAATTATTTTCTTTGATTGATTGATTGATTGATTGATTGATTGCAAATGACATTACTGCTGCAAAGTGTCTGATTTGCTGCCATTTTATTCAATTTTAAATGCATTGAATTCTTTTAAAATTTTTGGGCATAAATTTATTTCTGAACTTGCACTTGACCGGACACTTGAATGGGTGTGGTCAAACGGTGGGAGTGGTTTATGCAGATTCGCAAAATTCGGCAAAATCCGCTGGCGTCACAAGATAACATTTGCACATGTCACTTTGCCTTGCACAAAAGTTTTTCTTTTCTTTTTTTTCACTTTTGGTGGCAGGTAGGGAAAACCTGCACAAGCTAATTGATTTCTACTTCATTAAGGGAAAGGAAAAAAAAACAAAAAAAAAAACAAAATAGGGCTGCAGCAGCATGGTGCACACCTTGAGCGGTGCACAGTGAACACGGAAGGGCGCCAGAACAGGTGCCGAGCGCTTGCCATCGCTTCTCGGCCTTCTGGCTAAGATCAAGTGTAGTATCTGTTCTTATCAGTTTAATATCTGATACGTCCCCTATCTGGGGACCATATATTAAATGGATTTTTAGAACAGGGAGCTGGAATCGGAGCTTGCTCTGTCCACTCCACGCATTGACCTGGTATTGCATTACTTCCAGGATCGGTGCACCCCTTTCCAATTCAGTTGAAAGAAAGAGACAGAGGACTGACCGACCAACAGAGAAGATTGCTGCACCTGGCAAGCTAGCAAAGAGAAAATTGACAGTTGGACGTGGCCTGATGCTGTGACTGACTCTACCTGAAAGGTACTTCATTAATTATTTTCTTTGATTGATTGATTGATTGATTGATTGATTGCAAATGACATTACTGCTGCAAAGTGTCTGATTTGCTGCCATTTTATTCAATTTTAAATGCATTGAATTCTTTTAAAATTTTTGGGCATAAATTTATTTCTGAACTTGCACTTGACCGGACACTTGAATGGGTGTGGTCAAACGGTGGGAGTGGTTTATGCAGATTCGCAAAATTCGGCAAAATCCGCTGGCGTCACAAGATAACATTTGCACATGTCACTTTGCCTTGCACAAAAGTTTTTCTTTTCTTTTTTTTCACTTTTGGTGGCAGGTAGGGAAAACCTGCACAAGCTAATTGATTTCTACTTCATTAAGGGAAAGGAAAAAAAAACAAAAAAAAAAACAAAATAGGGCTGCAGCAGCATGGTGCACACCTTGAGCGGTGCACAGTGAACACGGAAGGGCGCCAGAACAGGTGCCGAGCGCTTGCCATCGCTTCTCGGCCTTCTGGCTAAGATCAAGTGTAGTATCTGTTCTTATCAGTTTAATATCTGATACGTCCCCTATCTGGGGACCATATATTAAATGGATTTTTAGAACAGGGAGCTGGAATCGGAGCTTGCTCTGTCCACTCCACGCATTGACCTGGTATTGCATTACTTCCAGGATCGGTGCACCCCTTTCCAATTCAGTTGAAAGAAAGAGACAGAGGACTGACCGACCAACAGAGAAGATTGCTGCACCTGGCAAGCTAGCAAAGAGAAAATTGACAGTTGGACGTGGCCTGATGCTGTGACTGACTCTACCTGAAAGGTACTTCATTAATTATTTTCTTTGATTGATTGATTGATTGATTGATTGATTGCAAATGACATTACTGCTGCAAAGTGTCTGATTTGCTGCCATTTTATTCAATTTTAAATGCATTGAATTCTTTTAAAATTTTTGGGCATAAATTTATTTCTGAACTTGCACTTGACCGGACACTTGAATGGGTGTGGTCAAACGGTGGGAGTGGTTTATGCAGATTCGCAAAATTCGGCAAAATCCGCTGGCGTCACAAGATAACATTTGCACATGTCACTTTGCCTTGCACAAAAGTTTTTCTTTTCTTTTTTTTCACTTTTGGTGGCAGGTAGGGAAAACCTGCACAAGCTAATTGATTTCTACTTCATTAAGGGAAAGGAAAAAAAAACAAAAAAAAAAACAAAATAGGGCTGCAGCAGCATGGTGCACACCTTGAGCGGTGCACAGTGAACACGGAAGGGCGCCAGAACAGGTGCCGAGCGCTTGCCATCGCTTCTCGGCCTTCTGGCTAAGATCAAGTGTAGTATCTGTTCTTATCAGTTTAATATCTGATACGTCCCCTATCTGGGGACCATATATTAAATGGATTTTTAGAACAGGGAGCTGGAATCGGAGCTTGCTCTGTCCACTCCACGCATTGACCTGGTATTGCATTACTTCCAGGATCGGTGCACCCCTTTCCAATTCAGTTGAAAGAAAGAGACAGAGGACTGACCGACCAACAGAGAAGATTGCTGCACCTGGCAAGCTAGCAAAGAGAAAATTGACAGTTGGACGTGGCCTGATGCTGTGACTGACTCTACCTGAAAGGTACTTCATTAATTATTTTCTTTGATTGATTGATTGATTGATTGATTGATTGCAAATGACATTACTGCTGCAAAGTGTCTGATTTGCTGCCATTTTATTCAATTTTAAATGCATTGAATTCTTTTAAAATTTTTGGGCATAAATTTATTTCTGAACTTGCACTTGACCGGACACTTGAATGGGTGTGGTCAAACGGTGGGAGTGGTTTATGCAGATTCGCAAAATTCGGCAAAATCCGCTGGCGTCACAAGATAACATTTGCACATGTCACTTTGCCTTGCACAAAAGTTTTTCTTTTCTTTTTTTTCACTTTTGGTGGCAGGTAGGGAAAACCTGCACAAGCTAATTGATTTCTACTTCATTAAGGGAAAGGAAAAAAAAACAAAAAAAAAAACAAAATAGGGCTGCAGCAGCATGGTGCACACCTTGAGCGGTGCACAGTGAACACGGAAGGGCGCCAGAACAGGTGCCGAGCGCTTGCCATCGCTTCTCGGCCTTCTGGCTAAGATCAAGTGTAGTATCTGTTCTTATCAGTTTAATATCTGATACGTCCCCTATCTGGGGACCATATATTAAATGGATTTTTAGAACAGGGAGCTGGAATCGGAGCTTGCTCTGTCCACTCCACGCATTGACCTGGTATTGCATTACTTCCAGGATCGGTGCACCCCTTTCCAATTCAGTTGAAAGAAAGAGACAGAGGACTGACCGACCAACAGAGAAGATTGCTGCACCTGGCAAGCTAGCAAAGAGAAAATTGACAGTTGGACGTGGCCTGATGCTGTGACTGACTCTACCTGAAAGGTACTTCATTAATTATTTTCTTTGATTGATTGATTGATTGATTGATTGATTGCAAATGACATTACTGCTGCAAAGTGTCTGATTTGCTGCCATTTTATTCAATTTTAAATGCATTGAATTCTTTTAAAATTTTTGGGCATAAATTTATTTCTGAACTTGCACTTGACCGGACACTTGAATGGGTGTGGTCAAACGGTGGGAGTGGTTTATGCAGATTCGCAAAATTCGGCAAAATCCGCTGGCGTCACAAGATAACATTTGCACATGTCACTTTGCCTTGCACAAAAGTTTTTCTTTTCTTTTTTTTCACTTTTGGTGGCAGGTAGGGAAAACCTGCACAAGCTAATTGATTTCTACTTCATTAAGGGAAAGGAAAAAAAAACAAAAAAAAAAACAAAATAGGGCTGCAGCAGCATGGTGCACACCTTGAGCGGTGCACAGTGAACACGGAAGGGCGCCAGAACAGGTGCCGAGCGCTTGCCATCGCTTCTCGGCCTTCTGGCTAAGATCAAGTGTAGTATCTGTTCTTATCAGTTTAATATCTGATACGTCCCCTATCTGGGGACCATATATTAAATGGATTTTTAGAACAGGGAGCTGGAATCGGAGCTTGCTCTGTCCACTCCACGCATTGACCTGGTATTGCATTACTTCCAGGATCGGTGCACCCCTTTCCAATTCAGTTGAAAGAAAGAGACAGAGGACTGACCGACCAACAGAGAAGATTGCTGCACCTGGCAAGCTAGCAAAGAGAAAATTGACAGTTGGACGTGGCCTGATGCTGTGACTGACTCTACCTGAAAGGTACTTCATTAATTATTTTCTTTGATTGATTGATTGATTGATTGATTGATTGCAAATGACATTACTGCTGCAAAGTGTCTGATTTGCTGCCATTTTATTCAATTTTAAATGCATTGAATTCTTTTAAAATTTTTGGGCATAAATTTATTTCTGAACTTGCACTTGACCGGACACTTGAATGGGTGTGGTCAAACGGTGGGAGTGGTTTATGCAGATTCGCAAAATTCGGCAAAATCCGCTGGCGTCACAAGATAACATTTGCACATGTCACTTTGCCTTGCACAAAAGTTTTTCTTTTCTTTTTTTTCACTTTTGGTGGCAGGTAGGGAAAACCTGCACAAGCTAATTGATTTCTACTTCATTAAGGGAAAGGAAAAAAAAACAAAAAAAAAAACAAAATAGGGCTGCAGCAGCATGGTGCACACCTTGAGCGGTGCACAGTGAACACGGAAGGGCGCCAGAACAGGTGCCGAGCGCTTGCCATCGCTTCTCGGCCTTCTGGCTAAGATCAAGTGTAGTATCTGTTCTTATCAGTTTAATATCTGATACGTCCCCTATCTGGGGACCATATATTAAATGGATTTTTAGAACAGGGAGCTGGAATCGGAGCTTGCTCTGTCCACTCCACGCATTGACCTGGTATTGCATTACTTCCAGGATCGGTGCACCCCTTTCCAATTCAGTTGAAAGAAAGAGACAGAGGACTGACCGACCAACAGAGAAGATTGCTGCACCTGGCAAGCTAGCAAAGAGAAAATTGACAGTTGGACGTGGCCTGATGCTGTGACTGACTCTACCTGAAAGGTACTTCATTAATTATTTTCTTTGATTGATTGATTGATTGATTGATTGATTGCAAATGACATTACTGCTGCAAAGTGTCTGATTTGCTGCCATTTTATTCAATTTTAAATGCATTGAATTCTTTTAAAATTTTTGGGCATAAATTTATTTCTGAACTTGCACTTGACCGGACACTTGAATGGGTGTGGTCAAACGGTGGGAGTGGTTTATGCAGATTCGCAAAATTCGGCAAAATCCGCTGGCGTCACAAGATAACATTTGCACATGTCACTTTGCCTTGCACAAAAGTTTTTCTTTTCTTTTTTTTCACTTTTGGTGGCAGGTAGGGAAAACCTGCACAAGCTAATTGATTTCTACTTCATTAAGGGAAAGGAAAAAAAAACAAAAAAAAAAACAAAATAGGGCTGCAGCAGCATGGTGCACACCTTGAGCGGTGCACAGTGAACACGGAAGGGCGCCAGAACAGGTGCCGAGCGCTTGCCATCGCTTCTCGGCCTTCTGGCTAAGATCAAGTGTAGTATCTGTTCTTATCAGTTTAATATCTGATACGTCCCCTATCTGGGGACCATATATTAAATGGATTTTTAGAACAGGGAGCTGGAATCGGAGCTTGCTCTGTCCACTCCACGCATTGACCTGGTATTGCATTACTTCCAGGATCGGTGCACCCCTTTCCAATTCAGTTGAAAGAAAGAGACAGAGGACTGACCGACCAACAGAGAAGATTGCTGCACCTGGCAAGCTAGCAAAGAGAAAATTGACAGTTGGACGTGGCCTGATGCTGTGACTGACTCTACCTGAAAGGTACTTCATTAATTATTTTCTTTGATTGATTGATTGATTGATTGATTGATTGCAAATGACATTACTGCTGCAAAGTGTCTGATTTGCTGCCATTTTATTCAATTTTAAATGCATTGAATTCTTTTAAAATTTTTGGGCATAAATTTATTTCTGAACTTGCACTTGACCGGACACTTGAATGGGTGTGGTCAAACGGTGGGAGTGGTTTATGCAGATTCGCAAAATTCGGCAAAATCCGCTGGCGTCACAAGATAACATTTGCACATGTCACTTTGCCTTGCACAAAAGTTTTTCTTTTCTTTTTTTTCACTTTTGGTGGCAGGTAGGGAAAACCTGCACAAGCTAATTGATTTCTACTTCATTAAGGGAAAGGAAAAAAAAACAAAAAAAAAAACAAAATAGGGCTGCAGCAGCATGGTGCACACCTTGAGCGGTGCACAGTGAACACGGAAGGGCGCCAGAACAGGTGCCGAGCGCTTGCCATCGCTTCTCGGCCTTCTGGCTAAGATCAAGTGTAGTATCTGTTCTTATCAGTTTAATATCTGATACGTCCCCTATCTGGGGACCATATATTAAATGGATTTTTAGAACAGGGAGCTGGAATCGGAGCTTGCTCTGTCCACTCCACGCATTGACCTGGTATTGCATTACTTCCAGGATCGGTGCACCCCTTTCCAATTCAGTTGAAAGAAAGAGACAGAGGACTGACCGACCAACAGAGAAGATTGCTGCACCTGGCAAGCTAGCAAAGAGAAAATTGACAGTTGGACGTGGCCTGATGCTGTGACTGACTCTACCTGAAAGGTACTTCATTAATTATTTTCTTTGATTGATTGATTGATTGATTGATTGATTGCAAATGACATTACTGCTGCAAAGTGTCTGATTTGCTGCCATTTTATTCAATTTTAAATGCATTGAATTCTTTTAAAATTTTTGGGCATAAATTTATTTCTGAACTTGCACTTGACCGGACACTTGAATGGGTGTGGTCAAACGGTGGGAGTGGTTTATGCAGATTCGCAAAATTCGGCAAAATCCGCTGGCGTCACAAGATAACATTTGCACATGTCACTTTGCCTTGCACAAAAGTTTTTCTTTTCTTTTTTTTCACTTTTGGTGGCAGGTAGGGAAAACCTGCACAAGCTAATTGATTTCTACTTCATTAAGGGAAAGGAAAAAAAAACAAAAAAAAAAACAAAATAGGGCTGCAGCAGCATGGTGCACACCTTGAGCGGTGCACAGTGAACACGGAAGGGCGCCAGAACAGGTGCCGAGCGCTTGCCATCGCTTCTCGGCCTTCTGGCTAAGATCAAGTGTAGTATCTGTTCTTATCAGTTTAATATCTGATACGTCCCCTATCTGGGGACCATATATTAAATGGATTTTTAGAACAGGGAGCTGGAATCGGAGCTTGCTCTGTCCACTCCACGCATTGACCTGGTATTGCATTACTTCCAGGATCGGTGCACCCCTTTCCAATTCAGTTGAAAGAAAGAGACAGAGGACTGACCGACCAACAGAGAAGATTGCTGCACCTGGCAAGCTAGCAAAGAGAAAATTGACAGTTGGACGTGGCCTGATGCTGTGACTGACTCTACCTGAAAGGTACTTCATTAATTATTTTCTTTGATTGATTGATTGATTGATTGATTGATTGCAAATGACATTACTGCTGCAAAGTGTCTGATTTGCTGCCATTTTATTCAATTTTAAATGCATTGAATTCTTTTAAAATTTTTGGGCATAAATTTATTTCTGAACTTGCACTTGACCGGACACTTGAATGGGTGTGGTCAAACGGTGGGAGTGGTTTATGCAGATTCGCAAAATTCGGCAAAATCCGCTGGCGTCACAAGATAACATTTGCACATGTCACTTTGCCTTGCACAAAAGTTTTTCTTTTCTTTTTTTTCACTTTTGGTGGCAGGTAGGGAAAACCTGCACAAGCTAATTGATTTCTACTTCATTAAGGGAAAGGAAAAAAAAACAAAAAAAAAAACAAAATAGGGCTGCAGCAGCATGGTGCACACCTTGAGCGGTGCACAGTGAACACGGAAGGGCGCCAGAACAGGTGCCGAGCGCTTGCCATCGCTTCTCGGCCTTCTGGCTAAGATCAAGTGTAGTATCTGTTCTTATCAGTTTAATATCTGATACGTCCCCTATCTGGGGACCATATATTAAATGGATTTTTAGAACAGGGAGCTGGAATCGGAGCTTGCTCTGTCCACTCCACGCATTGACCTGGTATTGCATTACTTCCAGGATCGGTGCACCCCTTTCCAATTCAGTTGAAAGAAAGAGACAGAGGACTGACCGACCAACAGAGAAGATTGCTGCACCTGGCAAGCTAGCAAAGAGAAAATTGACAGTTGGACGTGGCCTGATGCTGTGACTGACTCTACCTGAAAGGTACTTCATTAATTATTTTCTTTGATTGATTGATTGATTGATTGATTGATTGCAAATGACATTACTGCTGCAAAGTGTCTGATTTGCTGCC
The DNA here is from genome assembly GCF_031893055.1 of Leptodactylus fuscus. Lineage (NCBI taxonomy): Eukaryota > Metazoa > Chordata > Amphibia > Anura > Leptodactylidae > Leptodactylus > Leptodactylus fuscus. The sequence continues at coordinate 18,216 of NW_027440392.1, forward strand.
ATTTTATTCAATTTTAAATGCATTGAATTCTTTTAAAATTTTTGGGCATAAATTTATTTCTGAACTTGCACTTGACCGGACACTTGAATGGGTGTGGTCAAACGGTGGGAGTGGTTTATGCAGATTCGCAAAATTCGGCAAAATCCGCTGGCGTCACAAGATAACATTTGCACATGTCACTTTGCCTTGCACAAAAGTTTTTCTTTTCTTTTTTTTCACTTTTGGTGGCAGGTAGGGAAAACCTGCACAAGCTAATTGATTTCTACTTCATTAAGGGAAAGGAAAAAAAAACAAAAAAAAAAACAAAATAGGGCTGCAGCAGCATGGTGCACACCTTGAGCGGTGCACAGTGAACACGGAAGGGCGCCAGAACAGGTGCCGAGCGCTTGCCATCGCTTCTCGGCCTTTTGGCTAAGATCAAGTGTAGCATACATTCTGCTCAGTGTTTGTGTGCTGCCAAGGATCTTAGCCGGAGGTGCCCCGGGTACCCTCTACTCGGCCCGGTAGGAAAAGTCAGGTTTATAGCCTGGCTGGAACTACCTGCTGCTATTGGGTTTGAGGCTTAGTCCCGGGGCAACGAGAAGCGATCACCTGGAGAATCTATTGAGACTCCTAGGGTCTGATTATTTACAGATCAAAGATCTACAATGGATCTAAGACGGAAGAAGTTCTGCCTGAGGTTCTTCCTTAAGAAGGATGCCGCTAGAGCTGATGACTGGTCGGAGATGTCGGTGGTGAGGATACTGGAGGATCGTTTGATGGTTCGGAGGGAGGATGTCCTGGCCATGCAATGGAACGCCACCAAGAGGTCTTGCGATGTCACCTTCACTTCGGAGCAACTGTGTTCGGAGGCCTTCCTCGGATGGTACGGAGGCGGGACCACTGGAGTCAGGGACCGAGTGAGCTGCTTGACTTCCTTGCACGGGGGCTGGAAATCGCTGGTCGTGTCTATGGATGACCCTTTTGTGAGTGCTGCGGACATTATGGGCTTTTTGAGACTTCATGTGCCTATGTGCAGGTTCAAGAAGGACTTATTGAACCAAGCTGGTTATTGGACTGGTAAAAGACGTTTTTCCGTATGGATTGAGGAGAAAGACATGGACTTATTTAACGGAGCAATCCAGTTTGATGGTAAGACTGGGTTTGCCTTTTGGGAGGACTTAAAGGGGAAATTCCCCAGGAAAACGGAAAAAAAAGAGACTTTGTTGCCAGATGAAGGAAATTCCATGGACAAAATAGAGACTGGGAGTGTTTTTTCAGAGTCTGTTATTTCTGATGCTTCCTTTACAGATTTAACTCCTGTCCGTGATGAGATGCAGGAACCCGGTAATAATAAATGTAAAAAAATGATATGTATGGAACAAGAATTTAAATGTGAACTAGTAGTAGAAAAAGTGATAGAGAAGGAGCCAATTATGTGTAATGCAGAAATAACAGTAGAAGGGAAAGATAGAATAAGGATAGTGAAGGTGAGGGAAAAAAGAGAAGTTAGTTGTATGGAGCCTAGAGAGAAGGTATTTACAAAAAAATGGGTAGGAGAAGCAAGTAAGTTAAAGAAGGGTATGGGTAATTATGGACACTGTAGGTATGTAGTAGTTAAATCTTTCCATGAAGGTCATTACAAATTTTTTGAGAAATACATAAGTGATCGTTATGCTAGAGATGTGTTAGAAAAACGTACTTTAAATGAGGATGAAATGGATGTGTTATTTATGATGGCCCTGGAGGGAGGATGCCCTGCGCCAATATCCCCAACGTATGAAAATGGTAAATATAGGAAAAATAGAGAACTGTATGATAAAATACAAGAAATAAAAGAACTAAGGGAGAAAGAAATGGAAAAAATGGTAAAATACTGTTAAATATTGTGAAAAACTGTGAGATGTACAGATGTTTTTTGTTGTTGTTCATTTGTGTGTTGTATGTGTAGTAATATGGAAAATTGAGAAATAGTGTTTTTTCATTGTTATTTTGTTATGTTTAATAAAAAATGGCCCTTAGTGGCTAGTAAATCAAAAAAAAAATCTGTTCTTATCAGTTTAATATCTGATACGTCCCCTATCTGGGGACCATATATTAAATGGATTTTTAGAACAGGGAGCTGGAATCGGAGCTTGCTCTGTCCACTCCACGCATTGACCTGGTATTGCATTACTTCCAGGATCGGTGCACCCCTTTCCAATTCAGTTGAAAGAAAGAGACAGAGGACTGACCGACCAACAGAGAAGATTGCTGCACCTGGCAAGCTAGCAAAGAGAAAATTGACAGTTGGACGTGGCCTGATGCTGTGACTGACTCTACCTGAAAGGTACTTCATTAATTATTTTCTTTGATTGATTGATTGATTGATTGATTGATTGCAAATGACATTACTGCTGCAAAGTGTCTGATTTGCTGCCATTTTATTCAATTTTAAATGCATTGAATTCTTTTAAAATTTTTGGGCATAAATTTATTTCTGAACTTGCACTTGACCGGACACTTGAATGGGTGTGGTCAAACGGTGGGAGTGGTTTATGCAGATTCGCAAAATTCGGCAAAATCCGCTGGCGTCACAAGATAACATTTGCACATGTCACTTTGCCTTGCACAAAAGTTTTTCTTTTCTTTTTTTTCACTTTTGGTGGCAGGTAGGGAAAACCTGCACAAGCTAATTGATTTCTACTTCATTAAGGGAAAGGAAAAAAAAACAAAAAAAAAAACAAAATAGGGCTGCAGCAGCATGGTGCACACCTTGAGCGGTGCACAGTGAACACGGAAGGGCGCCAGAACAGGTGCCGAGCGCTTGCCATCGCTTCTCGGCCTTCTGGCTAAGATCAAGTGTAGTATCTGTTCTTATCAGTTTAATATCTGATACGTCCCCTATCTGGGGACCATATATTAAATGGATTTTTAGAACAGGGAGCTGGAATCGGAGCTTGCTCTGTCCACTCCACGCATTGACCTGGTATTGCATTACTTCCAGGATCGGTGCACCCCTTTCCAATTCAGTTGAAAGAAAGAGACAGAGGACTGACCGACCAACAGAGAAGATTGCTGCACCTGGCAAGCTAGCAAAGAGAAAATTGACAGTTGGACGTGGCCTGATGCTGTGACTGACTCTACCTGAAAGGTACTTCATTAATTATTTTCTTTGATTGATTGATTGATTGATTGATTGATTGCAAATGACATTACTGCTGCAAAGTGTCTGATTTGCTGCCATTTTATTCAATTTTAAATGCATTGAATTCTTTTAAAATTTTTGGGCATAAATTTATTTCTGAACTTGCACTTGACCGGACACTTGAATGGGTGTGGTCAAACGGTGGGAGTGGTTTATGCAGATTCGCAAAATTCGGCAAAATCCGCTGGCGTCACAAGATAACATTTGCACATGTCACTTTGCCTTGCACAAAAGTTTTTCTTTTCTTTTTTTTCACTTTTGGTGGCAGGTAGGGAAAACCTGCACAAGCTAATTGATTTCTACTTCATTAAGGGAAAGGAAAAAAAAACAAAAAAAAAAACAAAATAGGGCTGCAGCAGCATGGTGCACACCTTGAGCGGTGCACAGTGAACACGGAAGGGCGCCAGAACAGGTGCCGAGCGCTTGCCATCGCTTCTCGGCCTTCTGGCTAAGATCAAGTGTAGTATCTGTTCTTATCAGTTTAATATCTGATACGTCCCCTATCTGGGGACCATATATTAAATGGATTTTTAGAACAGGGAGCTGGAATCGGAGCTTGCTCTGTCCACTCCACGCATTGACCTGGTATTGCATTACTTCCAGGATCGGTGCACCCCTTTCCAATTCAGTTGAAAGAAAGAGACAGAGGACTGACCGACCAACAGAGAAGATTGCTGCACCTGGCAAGCTAGCAAAGAGAAAATTGACAGTTGGACGTGGCCTGATGCTGTGACTGACTCTACCTGAAAGGTACTTCATTAATTATTTTCTTTGATTGATTGATTGATTGATTGATTGATTGCAAATGACATTACTGCTGCAAAGTGTCTGATTTGCTGCCATTTTATTCAATTTTAAATGCATTGAATTCTTTTAAAATTTTTGGGCATAAATTTATTTCTGAACTTGCACTTGACCGGACACTTGAATGGGTGTGGTCAAACGGTGGGAGTGGTTTATGCAGATTCGCAAAATTCGGCAAAATCCGCTGGCGTCACAAGATAACATTTGCACATGTCACTTTGCCTTGCACAAAAGTTTTTCTTTTCTTTTTTTTCACTTTTGGTGGCAGGTAGGGAAAACCTGCACAAGCTAATTGATTTCTACTTCATTAAGGGAAAGGAAAAAAAAACAAAAAAAAAAACAAAATAGGGCTGCAGCAGCATGGTGCACACCTTGAGCGGTGCACAGTGAACACGGAAGGGCGCCAGAACAGGTGCCGAGCGCTTGCCATCGCTTCTCGGCCTTCTGGCTAAGATCAAGTGTAGTATCTGTTCTTATCAGTTTAATATCTGATACGTCCCCTATCTGGGGACCATATATTAAATGGATTTTTAGAACAGGGAGCTGGAATCGGAGCTTGCTCTGTCCACTCCACGCATTGACCTGGTATTGCATTACTTCCAGGATCGGTGCACCCCTTTCCAATTCAGTTGAAAGAAAGAGACAGAGGACTGACCGACCAACAGAGAAGATTGCTGCACCTGGCAAGCTAGCAAAGAGAAAATTGACAGTTGGACGTGGCCTGATGCTGTGACTGACTCTACCTGAAAGGTACTTCATTAATTATTTTCTTTGATTGATTGATTGATTGATTGATTGATTGCAAATGACATTACTGCTGCAAAGTGTCTGATTTGCTGCCATTTTATTCAATTTTAAATGCATTGAATTCTTTTAAAATTTTTGGGCATAAATTTATTTCTGAACTTGCACTTGACCGGACACTTGAATGGGTGTGGTCAAACGGTGGGAGTGGTTTATGCAGATTCGCAAAATTCGGCAAAATCCGCTGGCGTCACAAGATAACATTTGCACATGTCACTTTGCCTTGCACAAAAGTTTTTCTTTTCTTTTTTTTCACTTTTGGTGGCAGGTAGGGAAAACCTGCACAAGCTAATTGATTTCTACTTCATTAAGGGAAAGGAAAAAAAAACAAAAAAAAAAACAAAATAGGGCTGCAGCAGCATGGTGCACACCTTGAGCGGTGCACAGTGAACACGGAAGGGCGCCAGAACAGGTGCCGAGCGCTTGCCATCGCTTCTCGGCCTTCTGGCTAAGATCAAGTGTAGTATCTGTTCTTATCAGTTTAATATCTGATACGTCCCCTATCTGGGGACCATATATTAAATGGATTTTTAGAACAGGGAGCTGGAATCGGAGCTTGCTCTGTCCACTCCACGCATTGACCTGGTATTGCATTACTTCCAGGATCGGTGCACCCCTTTCCAATTCAGTTGAAAGAAAGAGACAGAGGACTGACCGACCAACAGAGAAGATTGCTGCACCTGGCAAGCTAGCAAAGAGAAAATTGACAGTTGGACGTGGCCTGATGCTGTGACTGACTCTACCTGAAAGGTACTTCATTAATTATTTTCTTTGATTGATTGATTGATTGATTGATTGATTGCAAATGACATTACTGCTGCAAAGTGTCTGATTTGCTGCCATTTTATTCAATTTTAAATGCATTGAATTCTTTTAAAATTTTTGGGCATAAATTTATTTCTGAACTTGCACTTGACCGGACACTTGAATGGGTGTGGTCAAACGGTGGGAGTGGTTTATGCAGATTCGCAAAATTCGGCAAAATCCGCTGGCGTCACAAGATAACATTTGCACATGTCACTTTGCCTTGCACAAAAGTTTTTCTTTTCTTTTTTTTCACTTTTGGTGGCAGGTAGGGAAAACCTGCACAAGCTAATTGATTTCTACTTCATTAAGGGAAAGGAAAAAAAAACAAAAAAAAAAACAAAATAGGGCTGCAGCAGCATGGTGCACACCTTGAGCGGTGCACAGTGAACACGGAAGGGCGCCAGAACAGGTGCCGAGCGCTTGCCATCGCTTCTCGGCCTTCTGGCTAAGATCAAGTGTAGTATCTGTTCTTATCAGTTTAATATCTGATACGTCCCCTATCTGGGGACCATATATTAAATGGATTTTTAGAACAGGGAGCTGGAATCGGAGCTTGCTCTGTCCACTCCACGCATTGACCTGGTATTGCATTACTTCCAGGATCGGTGCACCCCTTTCCAATTCAGTTGAAAGAAAGAGACAGAGGACTGACCGACCAACAGAGAAGATTGCTGCACCTGGCAAGCTAGCAAAGAGAAAATTGACAGTTGGACGTGGCCTGATGCTGTGACTGACTCTACCTGAAAGGTACTTCATTAATTATTTTCTTTGATTGATTGATTGATTGATTGATTGATTGCAAATGACATTACTGCTGCAAAGTGTCTGATTTGCTGCCATTTTATTCAATTTTAAATGCATTGAATTCTTTTAAAATTTTTGGGCATAAATTTATTTCTGAACTTGCACTTGACCGGACACTTGAATGGGTGTGGTCAAACGGTGGGAGTGGTTTATGCAGATTCGCAAAATTCGGCAAAATCCGCTGGCGTCACAAGATAACATTTGCACATGTCACTTTGCCTTGCACAAAAGTTTTTCTTTTCTTTTTTTTCACTTTTGGTGGCAGGTAGGGAAAACCTGCACAAGCTAATTGATTTCTACTTCATTAAGGGAAAGGAAAAAAAAACAAAAAAAAAAACAAAATAGGGCTGCAGCAGCATGGTGCACACCTTGAGCGGTGCACAGTGAACACGGAAGGGCGCCAGAACAGGTGCCGAGCGCTTGCCATCGCTTCTCGGCCTTCTGGCTAAGATCAAGTGTAGTATCTGTTCTTATCAGTTTAATATCTGATACGTCCCCTATCTGGGGACCATATATTAAATGGATTTTTAGAACAGGGAGCTGGAATCGGAGCTTGCTCTGTCCACTCCACGCATTGACCTGGTATTGCATTACTTCCAGGATCGGTGCACCCCTTTCCAATTCAGTTGAAAGAAAGAGACAGAGGACTGACCGACCAACAGAGAAGATTGCTGCACCTGGCAAGCTAGCAAAGAGAAAATTGACAGTTGGACGTGGCCTGATGCTGTGACTGACTCTACCTGAAAGGTACTTCATTAATTATTTTCTTTGATTGATTGATTGATTGATTGATTGATTGCAAATGACATTACTGCTGCAAAGTGTCTGATTTGCTGCCATTTTATTCAATTTTAAATGCATTGAATTCTTTTAAAATTTTTGGGCATAAATTTATTTCTGAACTTGCACTTGACCGGACACTTGAATGGGTGTGGTCAAACGGTGGGAGTGGTTTATGCAGATTCGCAAAATTCGGCAAAATCCGCTGGCGTCACAAGATAACATTTGCACATGTCACTTTGCCTTGCACAAAAGTTTTTCTTTTCTTTTTTTTCACTTTTGGTGGCAGGTAGGGAAAACCTGCACAAGCTAATTGATTTCTACTTCATTAAGGGAAAGGAAAAAAAAACAAAAAAAAAAACAAAATAGGGCTGCAGCAGCATGGTGCACACCTTGAGCGGTGCACAGTGAACACGGAAGGGCGCCAGAACAGGTGCCGAGCGCTTGCCATCGCTTCTCGGCCTTCTGGCTAAGATCAAGTGTAGTATCTGTTCTTATCAGTTTAATATCTGATACGTCCCCTATCTGGGGACCATATATTAAATGGATTTTTAGAACAGGGAGCTGGAATCGGAGCTTGCTCTGTCCACTCCACGCATTGACCTGGTATTGCATTACTTCCAGGATCGGTGCACCCCTTTCCAATTCAGTTGAAAGAAAGAGACAGAGGACTGACCGACCAACAGAGAAGATTGCTGCACCTGGCAAGCTAGCAAAGAGAAAATTGACAGTTGGACGTGGCCTGATGCTGTGACTGACTCTACCTGAAAGGTACTTCATTAATTATTTTCTTTGATTGATTGATTGATTGATTGATTGATTGCAAATGACATTACTGCTGCAAAGTGTCTGATTTGCTGCCATTTTATTCAATTTTAAATGCATTGAATTCTTTTAAAATTTTTGGGCATAAATTTATTTCTGAACTTGCACTTGACCGGACACTTGAATGGGTGTGGTCAAACGGTGGGAGTGGTTTATGCAGATTCGCAAAATTCGGCAAAATCCGCTGGCGTCACAAGATAACATTTGCACATGTCACTTTGCCTTGCACAAAAGTTTTTCTTTTCTTTTTTTTCACTTTTGGTGGCAGGTAGGGAAAACCTGCACAAGCTAATTGATTTCTACTTCATTAAGGGAAAGGAAAAAAAAACAAAAAAAAAAACAAAATAGGGCTGCAGCAGCATGGTGCACACCTTGAGCGGTGCACAGTGAACACGGAAGGGCGCCAGAACAGGTGCCGAGCGCTTGCCATCGCTTCTCGGCCTTCTGGCTAAGATCAAGTGTAGTATCTGTTCTTATCAGTTTAATATCTGATACGTCCCCTATCTGGGGACCATATATTAAATGGATTTTTAGAACAGGGAGCTGGAATCGGAGCTTGCTCTGTCCACTCCACGCATTGACCTGGTATTGCATTACTTCCAGGATCGGTGCACCCCTTTCCAATTCAGTTGAAAGAAAGAGACAGAGGACTGACCGACCAACAGAGAAGATTGCTGCACCTGGCAAGCTAGCAAAGAGAAAATTGACAGTTGGACGTGGCCTGATGCTGTGACTGACTCTACCTGAAAGGTACTTCATTAATTATTTTCTTTGATTGATTGATTGATTGATTGATTGATTGCAAATGACATTACTGCTGCAAAGTGTCTGATTTGCTGCCATTTTATTCAATTTTAAATGCATTGAATTCTTTTAAAATTTTTGGGCATAAATTTATTTCTGAACTTGCACTTGACCGGACACTTGAATGGGTGTGGTCAAACGGTGGGAGTGGTTTATGCAGATTCGCAAAATTCGGCAAAATCCGCTGGCGTCACAAGATAACATTTGCACATGTCACTTTGCCTTGCACAAAAGTTTTTCTTTTCTTTTTTTTCACTTTTGGTGGCAGGTAGGGAAAACCTGCACAAGCTAATTGATTTCTACTTCATTAAGGGAAAGGAAAAAAAAACAAAAAAAAAAACAAAATAGGGCTGCAGCAGCATGGTGCACACCTTGAGCGGTGCACAGTGAACACGGAAGGGCGCCAGAACAGGTGCCGAGCGCTTGCCATCGCTTCTCGGCCTTTTGGCTAAGATCAAGTGTAGCATACATTCTGCTCAGTGTTTGTGTGCTGCCAAGGATCTTGGCCAGAGGTGCCCCGGGTACCCTCTACTCGGCCTGGTAGGAAAAGTCAGGTTTATAGCCTGGCTGGAACTACCTGCTGCTATTGGGTTTGAGGCTTAGTCCCGGGGCAACGAGAAGCGATCACCTGGAGAATCTATTGAGACTCCTAGGGTCTGATTATTTACAGATCAAAGATCTACAATGGATCTAAGACGGAAGAAGTTCTGCCTGAGGTTCTTCCTTAAGAAAGATGCCGCTAGAGCTGATGACTGGTCGGAGATGTCGGTGGTGAGGATACTGGAGGATCGTTTGATGGTTCGGAGGGAGGATGTCCTGGCCATGCAATGGAACGCCACCAAGAGGTCTTGCGATGTCACCTTCACTTCGGAGCAACTGTGTTCGGAGGCCTTCCTCGGATGGTACGGAGGCGGGACCACTGGAGTCAGGGACCGAGTGAGCTGCTTGACTTCCTTGCACGGGGGCTGGAAATCGCTGGTCGTGTCTATGGATGACCCTTTTGTGAGTGCTGCGGACATTATGGGCTTTTTGAGACTTCATGTGCCTATGTGCAGGTTCAAGAAGGACTTATTGAACCAAGCTGGTTATTGGACTGGTAAAAGACGTTTTTCCGTATGGATTGAGGAGAAAGACATGGACTTATTTAACGGAGCAATCCAGTTTGATGGTAAGACTGGGTTTGCCTTTTGGGAGGACTTAAAGGGGAAATTCCCCAGGAAAACGGAAAAAAAAGAGACTTTGTTGCCAGATGAAGGAAATTCCATGGACAAAATAGAGACTGGGAGTGTTTTTTCAGAGTCTGTTATTTCTGATGCTTCCTTTACAGATTTAACTCCTGTCCGTGATGAGATGCAGGAACCCGGTAATAATAAATGTAAAAAAATGATATGTATGGAACAAGAATTTAAATGTGAACTAGTAGTAGAAAAAGTGATAGAGAAGGAGCCAATTATGTGTAATGCAGAAATAACAGTAGAAGGGAAAGATAGAATAAGGGTAGTGAAGGTGAGGGAAAAAAGAGAAGTTAGTTGTATGGAGCCTAGAGAGAAGGTACTTACAAAAAAATGGGTAGGAGAAGCAAGTAAGTTAAAGAAATGTATGGGTAATTATGGGCACTGTAGGTATGTAATAGTTAAATCATTCCATGAAGGTCATTACAGGTTTTTTGAGAAATACATAGGTGATCCTTATGTTAGAAATGTGTTAGAAAAACGTACTTTAAATGAGGATGAAATGGATGTGTTATTTATGATGGCCCTGGAGGGAGGATGCCCTGCGCCAATATCCCCAACGTATGAAAATGGTAAATATAGGGAAAATAGAGAACTGTATGATAAAATACAAGAAATAAAAGAAATGAGAGAGAAAGAAATGGAAAAAAAGGAACAAACAAAAGTGTAAAATACTGTTAAACATTGTGAAAAACTGTGAGATATACAGATGTTCTTTGTTGTTGTTCTTATGTGTGTTGTATGTGTAGTAATATGGAAAATTGAGAAATAGTGTTTTTTCATTGTTATTTTGTTATGTTTAATAAAAAATGGCCCTTAGTGGCTAGTAAATCAAAAAATCTGTTCTTATCAGTTTAATATCTGATACGTCCCCTATCTGGGGACCATATATTAAATGGATTTTTAGAACAGGGAGCTGGAATCGGAGCTTGCTCTGTCCACTCCACGCATTGACCTGGTATTGCATTACTTCCAGGATCGGTGCACCCCTTTCCAATTCAGTTGAAAGAAAGAGACAGAGGACTGACCGACCAACAGAGAAGATTGCTGCACCTGGCAAGCTAGCAAAGAGAAAATTGACAGTTGGACGTGGCCTGATGCTGTGACTGACTCTACCTGAAAGGTACTTCATTAATTATTTTCTTTGATTGATTGATTGATTGATTGATTGATTGCAAATGACATTACTGCTGCAAAGTGTCTGATTTGCTGCCATTTTATTCAATTTTAAATGCATTGAATTCTTTTAAAATTTTTGGGCATAAATTTATTTCTGAACTTGCACTTGACCGGACACTTGAATGGGTGTGGTCAAACGGTGGGAGTGGTTTATGCAGATTCGCAAAATTCGGCAAAATCCGCTGGCGTCACAAGATAACATTTGCACATGTCACTTTGCCTTGCACAAAAGTTTTTCTTTTCTTTTTTTTCACTTTTGGTGGCAGGTAGGGAAAACCTGCACAAGCTAATTGATTTCTACTTCATTAAGGGAAAGGAAAAAAAAACAAAAAAAAAAACAAAATAGGGCTGCAGCAGCATGGTGCACACCTTGAGCGGTGCACAGTGAACACGGAAGGGCGCCAGAACAGGTGCCGAGCGCTTGCCATCGCTTCTCGGCCTTCTGGCTAAGATCAAGTGTAGTATCTGTTCTTATCAGTTTAATATCTGATACGTCCCCTATCTGGGGACCATATATTAAATGGATTTTTAGAACAGGGAGCTGGAATCGGAGCTTGCTCTGTCCACTCCACGCATTGACCTGGTATTGCATTACTTCCAGGATCGGTGCACCCCTTTCCAATTCAGTTGAAAGAAAGAGACAGAGGACTGACCGACCAACAGAGAAGATTGCTGCACCTGGCAAGCTAGCAAAGAGAAAATTGACAGTTGGACGTGGCCTGATGCTGTGACTGACTCTACCTGAAAGGTACTTCATTAATTATTTTCTTTGATTGATTGATTGATTGATTGATTGATTGCAAATGACATTACTGCTGCAAAGTGTCTGATTTGCTGCCATTTTATTCAATTTTAAATGCATTGAATTCTTTTAAAATTTTTGGGCATAAATTTATTTCTGAACTTGCACTTGACCGGACACTTGAATGGGTGTGGTCAAACGGTGGGAGTGGTTTATGCAGATTCGCAAAATTCGGCAAAATCCGCTGGCGTCACAAGATAACATTTGCACATGTCACTTTGCCTTGCACAAAAGTTTTTCTTTTCTTTTTTTTCACTTTTGGTGGCAGGTAGGGAAAACCTGCACAAGCTAATTGATTTCTACTTCATTAAGGGAAAGGAAAAAAAAACAAAAAAAAAAACAAAATAGGGCTGCAGCAGCATGGTGCACACCTTGAGCGGTGCACAGTGAACACGGAAGGGCGCCAGAACAGGTGCCGAGCGCTTGCCATCGCTTCTCGGCCTTCTGGCTAAGATCAAGTGTAGTATCTGTTCTTATCAGTTTAATATCTGATACGTCCCCTATCTGGGGACCATATATTAAATGGATTTTTAGAACAGGGAGCTGGAATCGGAGCTTGCTCTGTCCACTCCACGCATTGACCTGGTATTGCATTACTTCCAGGATCGGTGCACCCCTTTCCAATTCAGTTGAAAGAAAGAGACAGAGGACTGACCGACCAACAGAGAAGATTGCTGCACCTGGCAAGCTAGCAAAGAGAAAATTGACAGTTGGACGTGGCCTGATGCTGTGACTGACTCTACCTGAAAGGTACTTCATTAATTATTTTCTTTGATTGATTGATTGATTGATTGATTGATTGCAAATGACATTACTGCTGCAAAGTGTCTGATTTGCTGCCATTTTATTCAATTTTAAATGCATTGAATTCTTTTAAAATTTTTGGGCATAAATTTATTTCTGAACTTGCACTTGACCGGACACTTGAATGGGTGTGGTCAAACGGTGGGAGTGGTTTATGCAGATTCGCAAAATTCGGCAAAATCCGCTGGCGTCACAAGATAACATTTGCACATGTCACTTTGCCTTGCACAAAAGTTTTTCTTTTCTTTTTTTTCACTTTTGGTGGCAGGTAGGGAAAACCTGCACAAGCTAATTGATTTCTACTTCATTAAGGGAAAGGAAAAAAAAACAAAAAAAAAAACAAAATAGGGCTGCAGCAGCATGGTGCACACCTTGAGCGGTGCACAGTGAACACGGAAGGGCGCCAGAACAGGTGCCGAGCGCTTGCCATCGCTTCTCGGCCTTCTGGCTAAGATCAAGTGTAGTATCTGTTCTTATCAGTTTAATATCTGATACGTCCCCTATCTGGGGACCATATATTAAATGGATTTTTAGAACAGGGAGCTGGAATCGGAGCTTGCTCTGTCCACTCCACGCATTGACCTGGTATTGCATTACTTCCAGGATCGGTGCACCCCTTTCCAATTCAGTTGAAAGAAAGAGACAGAGGACTGACCGACCAACAGAGAAGATTGCTGCACCTGGCAAGCTAGCAAAGAGAAAATTGACAGTTGGACGTGGCCTGATGCTGTGACTGACTCTACCTGAAAGGTACTTCATTAATTATTTTCTTTGATTGATTGATTGATTGATTGATTGATTGCAAATGACATTACTGCTGCAAAGTGTCTGATTTGCTGCCATTTTATTCAATTTTAAATGCATTGAATTCTTTTAAAATTTTTGGGCATAAATTTATTTCTGAACTTGCACTTGACCGGACACTTGAATGGGTGTGGTCAAACGGTGGGAGTGGTTTATGCAGATTCGCAAAATTCGGCAAAATCCGCTGGCGTCACAAGATAACATTTGCACATGTCACTTTGCCTTGCACAAAAGTTTTTCTTTTCTTTTTTTTCACTTTTGGTGGCAGGTAGGGAAAACCTGCACAAGCTAATTGATTTCTACTTCATTAAGGGAAAGGAAAAAAAAACAAAAAAAAAAACAAAATAGGGCTGCAGCAGCATGGTGCACACCTTGAGCGGTGCACAGTGAACACGGAAGGGCGCCAGAACAGGTGCCGAGCGCTTGCCATCGCTTCTCGGCCTTCTGGCTAAGATCAAGTGTAGTATCTGTTCTTATCAGTTTAATATCTGATACGTCCCCTATCTGGGGACCATATATTAAATGGATTTTTAGAACAGGGAGCTGGAATCGGAGCTTGCTCTGTCCACTCCACGCATTGACCTGGTATTGCATTACTTCCAGGATCGGTGCACCCCTTTCCAATTCAGTTGAAAGAAAGAGACAGAGGACTGACCGACCAACAGAGAAGATTGCTGCACCTGGCAAGCTAGCAAAGAGAAAATTGACAGTTGGACGTGGCCTGATGCTGTGACTGACTCTACCTGAAAGGTACTTCATTAATTATTTTCTTTGATTGATTGATTGATTGATTGATTGATTGCAAATGACATTACTGCTGCAAAGTGTCTGATTTGCTGCCATTTTATTCAATTTTAAATGCATTGAATTCTTTTAAAATTTTTGGGCATAAATTTATTTCTGAACTTGCACTTGACCGGACACTTGAATGGGTGTGGTCAAACGGTGGGAGTGGTTTATGCAGATTCGCAAAATTCGGCAAAATCCGCTGGCGTCACAAGATAACATTTGCACATGTCACTTTGCCTTGCACAAAAGTTTTTCTTTTCTTTTTTTTCACTTTTGGTGGCAGGTAGGGAAAACCTGCACAAGCTAATTGATTTCTACTTCATTAAGGGAAAGGAAAAAAAAACAAAAAAAAAAACAAAATAGGGCTGCAGCAGCATGGTGCACACCTTGAGCGGTGCACAGTGAACACGGAAGGGCGCCAGAACAGGTGCCGAGCGCTTGCCATCGCTTCTCGGCCTTCTGGCTAAGATCAAGTGTAGTATCTGTTCTTATCAGTTTAATATCTGATACGTCCCCTATCTGGGGACCATATATTAAATGGATTTTTAGAACAGGGAGCTGGAATCGGAGCTTGCTCTGTCCACTCCACGCATTGACCTGGTATTGCATTACTTCCAGGATCGGTGCACCCCTTTCCAATTCAGTTGAAAGAAAGAGACAGAGGACTGACCGACCAACAGAGAAGATTGCTGCACCTGGCAAGCTAGCAAAGAGAAAATTGACAGTTGGACGTGGCCTGATGCTGTGACTGACTCTACCTGAAAGGTACTTCATTAATTATTTTCTTTGATTGATTGATTGATTGATTGATTGATTGCAAATGACATTACTGCTGCAAAGTGTCTGATTTGCTGCCATTTTATTCAATTTTAAATGCATTGAATTCTTTTAAAATTTTTGGGCATAAATTTATTTCTGAACTTGCACTTGACCGGACACTTGAATGGGTGTGGTCAAACGGTGGGAGTGGTTTATGCAGATTCGCAAAATTCGGCAAAATCCGCTGGCGTCACAAGATAACATTTGCACATGTCACTTTGCCTTGCACAAAAGTTTTTCTTTTCTTTTTTTTCACTTTTGGTGGCAGGTAGGGAAAACCTGCACAAGCTAATTGATTTCTACTTCATTAAGGGAAAGGAAAAAAAAACAAAAAAAAAAACAAAATAGGGCTGCAGCAGCATGGTGCACACCTTGAGCGGTGCACAGTGAACACGGAAGGGCGCCAGAACAGGTGCCGAGCGCTTGCCATCGCTTCTCGGCCTTCTGGCTAAGATCAAGTGTAGTATCTGTTCTTATCAGTTTAATATCTGATACGTCCCCTATCTGGGGACCATATATTAAATGGATTTTTAGAACAGGGAGCTGGAATCGGAGCTTGCTCTGTCCACTCCACGCATTGACCTGGTATTGCATTACTTCCAGGATCGGTGCACCCCTTTCCAATTCAGTTGAAAGAAAGAGACAGAGGACTGACCGACCAACAGAGAAGATTGCTGCACCTGGCAAGCTAGCAAAGAGAAAATTGACAGTTGGACGTGGCCTGATGCTGTGACTGACTCTACCTGAAAGGTACTTCATTAATTATTTTCTTTGATTGATTGATTGATTGATTGATTGATTGCAAATGACATTACTGCTGCAAAGTGTCTGATTTGCTGCCATTTTATTCAATTTTAAATGCATTGAATTCTTTTAAAATTTTTGGGCATAAATTTATTTCTGAACTTGCACTTGACCGGACACTTGAATGGGTGTGGTCAAACGGTGGGAGTGGTTTATGCAGATTCGCAAAATTCGGCAAAATCCGCTGGCGTCACAAGATAACATTTGCACATGTCACTTTGCCTTGCACAAAAGTTTTTCTTTTCTTTTTTTTCACTTTTGGTGGCAGGTAGGGAAAACCTGCACAAGCTAATTGATTTCTACTTCATTAAGGGAAAGGAAAAAAAAACAAAAAAAAAAACAAAATAGGGCTGCAGCAGCATGGTGCACACCTTGAGCGGTGCACAGTGAACACGGAAGGGCGCCAGAACAGGTGCCGAGCGCTTGCCATCGCTTCTCGGCCTTCTGGCTAAGATCAAGTGTAGTATCTGTTCTTATCAGTTTAATATCTGATACGTCCCCTATCTGGGGACCATATATTAAATGGATTTTTAGAACAGGGAGCTGGAATCGGAGCTTGCTCTGTCCACTCCACGCATTGACCTGGTATTGCATTACTTCCAGGATCGGTGCACCCCTTTCCAATTCAGTTGAAAGAAAGAGACAGAGGACTGACCGACCAACAGAGAAGATTGCTGCACCTGGCAAGCTAGCAAAGAGAAAATTGACAGTTGGACGTGGCCTGATGCTGTGACTGACTCTACCTGAAAGGTACTTCATTAATTATTTTCTTTGATTGATTGATTGATTGATTGATTGATTGCAAATGACATTACTGCTGCAAAGTGTCTGATTTGCTGCCATTTTATTCAATTTTAAATGCATTGAATTCTTTTAAAATTTTTGGGCATAAATTTATTTCTGAACTTGCACTTGACCGGACACTTGAATGGGTGTGGTCAAACGGTGGGAGTGGTTTATGCAGATTCGCAAAATTCGGCAAAATCCGCTGGCGTCACAAGATAACATTTGCACATGTCACTTTGCCTTGCACAAAAGTTTTTCTTTTCTTTTTTTTCACTTTTGGTGGCAGGTAGGGAAAACCTGCACAAGCTAATTGATTTCTACTTCATTAAGGGAAAGGAAAAAAAAACAAAAAAAAAAACAAAATAGGGCTGCAGCAGCATGGTGCACACCTTGAGCGGTGCACAGTGAACACGGAAGGGCGCCAGAACAGGTGCCGAGCGCTTGCCATCGCTTCTCGGCCTTCTGGCTAAGATCAAGTGTAGTATCTGTTCTTATCAGTTTAATATCTGATACGTCCCCTATCTGGGGACCATATATTAAATGGATTTTTAGAACAGGGAGCTGGAATCGGAGCTTGCTCTGTCCACTCCACGCATTGACCTGGTATTGCATTACTTCCAGGATCGGTGCACCCCTTTCCAATTCAGTTGAAAGAAAGAGACAGAGGACTGACCGACCAACAGAGAAGATTGCTGCACCTGGCAAGCTAGCAAAGAGAAAATTGACAGTTGGACGTGGCCTGATGCTGTGACTGACTCTACCTGAAAGGTACTTCATTAATTATTTTCTTTGATTGATTGATTGATTGATTGATTGATTGCAAATGACATTACTGCTGCAAAGTGTCTGATTTGCTGCCATTTTATTCAATTTTAAATGCATTGAATTCTTTTAAAATTTTTGGGCATAAATTTATTTCTGAACTTGCACTTGACCGGACACTTGAATGGGTGTGGTCAAACGGTGGGAGTGGTTTATGCAGATTCGCAAAATTCGGCAAAATCCGCTGGCGTCACAAGATAACATTTGCACATGTCACTTTGCCTTGCACAAAAGTTTTTCTTTTCTTTTTTTTCACTTTTGGTGGCAGGTAGGGAAAACCTGCACAAGCTAATTGATTTCTACTTCATTAAGGGAAAGGAAAAAAAAACAAAAAAAAAAACAAAATAGGGCTGCAGCAGCATGGTGCACACCTTGAGCGGTGCACAGTGAACACGGAAGGGCGCCAGAACAGGTGCCGAGCGCTTGCCATCGCTTCTCGGCCTTCTGGCTAAGATCAAGTGTAGTATCTGTTCTTATCAGTTTAATATCTGATACGTCCCCTATCTGGGGACCATATATTAAATGGATTTTTAGAACAGGGAGCTGGAATCGGAGCTTGCTCTGTCCACTCCACGCATTGACCTGGTATTGCATTACTTCCAGGATCGGTGCACCCCTTTCCAATTCAGTTGAAAGAAAGAGACAGAGGACTGACCGACCAACAGAGAAGATTGCTGCACCTGGCAAGCTAGCAAAGAGAAAATTGACAGTTGGACGTGGCCTGATGCTGTGACTGACTCTACCTGAAAGGTACTTCATTAATTATTTTCTTTGATTGATTGATTGATTGATTGATTGATTGCAAATGACATTACTGCTGCAAAGTGTCTGATTTGCTGCCATTTTATTCAATTTTAAATGCATTGAATTCTTTTAAAATTTTTGGGCATAAATTTATTTCTGAACTTGCACTTGACCGGACACTTGAATGGGTGTGGTCAAACGGTGGGAGTGGTTTATGCAGATTCGCAAAATTCGGCAAAATCCGCTGGCGTCACAAGATAACATTTGCACATGTCACTTTGCCTTGCACAAAAGTTTTTCTTTTCTTTTTTTTCACTTTTGGTGGCAGGTAGGGAAAACCTGCACAAGCTAATTGATTTCTACTTCATTAAGGGAAAGGAAAAAAAAACAAAAAAAAAAACAAAATAGGGCTGCAGCAGCATGGTGCACACCTTGAGCGGTGCACAGTGAACACGGAAGGGCGCCAGAACAGGTGCCGAGCGCTTGCCATCGCTTCTCGGCCTTCTGGCTAAGATCAAGTGTAGTATCTGTTCTTATCAGTTTAATATCTGATACGTCCCCTATCTGGGGACCATATATTAAATGGATTTTTAGAACAGGGAGCTGGAATCGGAGCTTGCTCTGTCCACTCCACGCATTGACCTGGTATTGCATTACTTCCAGGATCGGTGCACCCCTTTCCAATTCAGTTGAAAGAAAGAGACAGAGGACTGACCGACCAACAGAGAAGATTGCTGCACCTGGCAAGCTAGCAAAGAGAAAATTGACAGTTGGACGTGGCCTGATGCTGTGACTGACTCTACCTGAAAGGTACTTCATTAATTATTTTCTTTGATTGATTGATTGATTGATTGATTGATTGCAAATGACATTACTGCTGCAAAGTGTCTGATTTGCTGCCATTTTATTCAATTTTAAATGCATTGAATTCTTTTAAAATTTTTGGGCATAAATTTATTTCTGAACTTGCACTTGACCGGACACTTGAATGGGTGTGGTCAAACGGTGGGAGTGGTTTATGCAGATTCGCAAAATTCGGCAAAATCCGCTGGCGTCACAAGATAACATTTGCACATGTCACTTTGCCTTGCACAAAAGTTTTTCTTTTCTTTTTTTTCACTTTTGGTGGCAGGTAGGGAAAACCTGCACAAGCTAATTGATTTCTACTTCATTAAGGGAAAGGAAAAAAAAACAAAAAAAAAAACAAAATAGGGCTGCAGCAGCATGGTGCACACCTTGAGCGGTGCACAGTGAACACGGAAGGGCGCCAGAACAGGTGCCGAGCGCTTGCCATCGCTTCTCGGCCTTCTGGCTAAGATCAAGTGTAGTATCTGTTCTTATCAGTTTAATATCTGATACGTCCCCTATCTGGGGACCATATATTAAATGGATTTTTAGAACAGGGAGCTGGAATCGGAGCTTGCTCTGTCCACTCCACGCATTGACCTGGTATTGCATTACTTCCAGGATCGGTGCACCCCTTTCCAATTCAGTTGAAAGAAAGAGACAGAGGACTGACCGACCAACAGAGAAGATTGCTGCACCTGGCAAGCTAGCAAAGAGAAAATTGACAGTTGGACGTGGCCTGATGCTGTGACTGACTCTACCTGAAAGGTACTTCATTAATTATTTTCTTTGATTGATTGATTGATTGATTGATTGATTGCAAATGACATTACTGCTGCAAAGTGTCTGATTTGCTGCCATTTTATTCAATTTTAAATGCATTGAATTCTTTTAAAATTTTTGGGCATAAATTTATTTCTGAACTTGCACTTGACCGGACACTTGAATGGGTGTGGTCAAACGGTGGGAGTGGTTTATGCAGATTCGCAAAATTCGGCAAAATCCGCTGGCGTCACAAGATAACATTTGCACATGTCACTTTGCCTTGCACAAAAGTTTTTCTTTTCTTTTTTTTCACTTTTGGTGGCAGGTAGGGAAAACCTGCACAAGCTAATTGATTTCTACTTCATTAAGGGAAAGGAAAAAAAAACAAAAAAAAAAACAAAATAGGGCTGCAGCAGCATGGTGCACACCTTGAGCGGTGCACAGTGAACACGGAAGGGCGCCAGAACAGGTGCCGAGCGCTTGCCATCGCTTCTCGGCCTTCTGGCTAAGATCAAGTGTAGTATCTGTTCTTATCAGTTTAATATCTGATACGTCCCCTATCTGGGGACCATATATTAAATGGATTTTTAGAACAGGGAGCTGGAATCGGAGCTTGCTCTGTCCACTCCACGCATTGACCTGGTATTGCATTACTTCCAGGATCGGTGCACCCCTTTCCAATTCAGTTGAAAGAAAGAGACAGAGGACTGACCGACCAACAGAGAAGATTGCTGCACCTGGCAAGCTAGCAAAGAGAAAATTGACAGTTGGACGTGGCCTGATGCTGTGACTGACTCTACCTGAAAGGTACTTCATTAATTATTTTCTTTGATTGATTGATTGATTGATTGATTGATTGCAAATGACATTACTGCTGCAAAGTGTCTGATTTGCTGCCATTTTATTCAATTTTAAATGCATTGAATTCTTTTAAAATTTTTGGGCATAAATTTATTTCTGAACTTGCACTTGACCGGACACTTGAATGGGTGTGGTCAAACGGTGGGAGTGGTTTATGCAGATTCGCAAAATTCGGCAAAATCCGCTGGCGTCACAAGATAACATTTGCACATGTCACTTTGCCTTGCACAAAAGTTTTTCTTTTCTTTTTTTTCACTTTTGGTGGCAGGTAGGGAAAACCTGCACAAGCTAATTGATTTCTACTTCATTAAGGGAAAGGAAAAAAAAACAAAAAAAAAAACAAAATAGGGCTGCAGCAGCATGGTGCACACCTTGAGCGGTGCACAGTGAACACGGAAGGGCGCCAGAACAGGTGCCGAGCGCTTGCCATCGCTTCTCGGCCTTCTGGCTAAGATCAAGTGTAGTATCTGTTCTTATCAGTTTAATATCTGATACGTCCCCTATCTGGGGACCATATATTAAATGGATTTTTAGAACAGGGAGCTGGAATCGGAGCTTGCTCTGTCCACTCCACGCATTGACCTGGTATTGCATTACTTCCAGGATCGGTGCACCCCTTTCCAATTCAGTTGAAAGAAAGAGACAGAGGACTGACCGACCAACAGAGAAGATTGCTGCACCTGGCAAGCTAGCAAAGAGAAAATTGACAGTTGGACGTGGCCTGATGCTGTGACTGACTCTACCTGAAAGGTACTTCATTAATTATTTTCTTTGATTGATTGATTGATTGATTGATTGATTGCAAATGACATTACTGCTGCAAAGTGTCTGATTTGCTGCCATTTTATTCAATTTTAAATGCATTGAATTCTTTTAAAATTTTTGGGCATAAATTTATTTCTGAACTTGCACTTGACCGGACACTTGAATGGGTGTGGTCAAACGGTGGGAGTGGTTTATGCAGATTCGCAAAATTCGGCAAAATCCGCTGGCGTCACAAGATAACATTTGCACATGTCACTTTGCCTTGCACAAAAGTTTTTCTTTTCTTTTTTTTCACTTTTGGTGGCAGGTAGGGAAAACCTGCACAAGCTAATTGATTTCTACTTCATTAAGGGAAAGGAAAAAAAAACAAAAAAAAAAACAAAATAGGGCTGCAGCAGCATGGTGCACACCTTGAGCGGTGCACAGTGAACACGGAAGGGCGCCAGAACAGGTGCCGAGCGCTTGCCATCGCTTCTCGGCCTTCTGGCTAAGATCAAGTGTAGTATCTGTTCTTATCAGTTTAATATCTGATACGTCCCCTATCTGGGGACCATATATTAAATGGATTTTTAGAACAGGGAGCTGGAATCGGAGCTTGCTCTGTCCACTCCACGCATTGACCTGGTATTGCATTACTTCCAGGATCGGTGCACCCCTTTCCAATTCAGTTGAAAGAAAGAGACAGAGGACTGACCGACCAACAGAGAAGATTGCTGCACCTGGCAAGCTAGCAAAGAGAAAATTGACAGTTGGACGTGGCCTGATGCTGTGACTGACTCTACCTGAAAGGTACTTCATTAATTATTTTCTTTGATTGATTGATTGATTGATTGATTGATTGCAAATGACATTACTGCTGCAAAGTGTCTGATTTGCTGCCATTTTATTCAATTTTAAATGCATTGAATTCTTTTAAAATTTTTGGGCATAAATTTATTTCTGAACTTGCACTTGACCGGACACTTGAATGGGTGTGGTCAAACGGTGGGAGTGGTTTATGCAGATTCGCAAAATTCGGCAAAATCCGCTGGCGTCACAAGATAACATTTGCACATGTCACTTTGCCTTGCACAAAAGTTTTTCTTTTCTTTTTTTTCACTTTTGGTGGCAGGTAGGGAAAACCTGCACAAGCTAATTGATTTCTACTTCATTAAGGGAAAGGAAAAAAAAACAAAAAAAAAAACAAAATAGGGCTGCAGCAGCATGGTGCACACCTTGAGCGGTGCACAGTGAACACGGAAGGGCGCCAGAACAGGTGCCGAGCGCTTGCCATCGCTTCTCGGCCTTCTGGCTAAGATCAAGTGTAGTATCTGTTCTTATCAGTTTAATATCTGATACGTCCCCTATCTGGGGACCATATATTAAATGGATTTTTAGAACAGGGAGCTGGAATCGGAGCTTGCTCTGTCCACTCCACGCATTGACCTGGTATTGCATTACTTCCAGGATCGGTGCACCCCTTTCCAATTCAGTTGAAAGAAAGAGACAGAGGACTGACCGACCAACAGAGAAGATTGCTGCACCTGGCAAGCTAGCAAAGAGAAAATTGACAGTTGGACGTGGCCTGATGCTGTGACTGACTCTACCTGAAAGGTACTTCATTAATTATTTTCTTTGATTGATTGATTGATTGATTGATTGATTGCAAATGACATTACTGCTGCAAAGTGTCTGATTTGCTGCCATTTTATTCAATTTTAAATGCATTGAATTCTTTTAAAATTTTTGGGCATAAATTTATTTCTGAACTTGCACTTGACCGGACACTTGAATGGGTGTGGTCAAACGGTGGGAGTGGTTTATGCAGATTCGCAAAATTCGGCAAAATCCGCTGGCGTCACAAGATAACATTTGCACATGTCACTTTGCCTTGCACAAAAGTTTTTCTTTTCTTTTTTTTCACTTTTGGTGGCAGGTAGGGAAAACCTGCACAAGCTAATTGATTTCTACTTCATTAAGGGAAAGGAAAAAAAAACAAAAAAAAAAACAAAATAGGGCTGCAGCAGCATGGTGCACACCTTGAGCGGTGCACAGTGAACACGGAAGGGCGCCAGAACAGGTGCCGAGCGCTTGCCATCGCTTCTCGGCCTTCTGGCTAAGATCAAGTGTAGTATCTGTTCTTATCAGTTTAATATCTGATACGTCCCCTATCTGGGGACCATATATTAAATGGATTTTTAGAACAGGGAGCTGGAATCGGAGCTTGCTCTGTCCACTCCACGCATTGACCTGGTATTGCATTACTTCCAGGATCGGTGCACCCCTTTCCAATTCAGTTGAAAGAAAGAGACAGAGGACTGACCGACCAACAGAGAAGATTGCTGCACCTGGCAAGCTAGCAAAGAGAAAATTGACAGTTGGACGTGGCCTGATGCTGTGACTGACTCTACCTGAAAGGTACTTCATTAATTATTTTCTTTGATTGATTGATTGATTGATTGATTGATTGCAAATGACATTACTGCTGCAAAGTGTCTGATTTGCTGCCATTTTATTCAATTTTAAATGCATTGAATTCTTTTAAAATTTTTGGGCATAAATTTATTTCTGAACTTGCACTTGACCGGACACTTGAATGGGTGTGGTCAAACGGTGGGAGTGGTTTATGCAGATTCGCAAAATTCGGCAAAATCCGCTGGCGTCACAAGATAACATTTGCACATGTCACTTTGCCTTGCACAAAAGTTTTTCTTTTCTTTTTTTTCACTTTTGGTGGCAGGTAGGGAAAACCTGCACAAGCTAATTGATTTCTACTTCATTAAGGGAAAGGAAAAAAAAACAAAAAAAAAAACAAAATAGGGCTGCAGCAGCATGGTGCACACCTTGAGCGGTGCACAGTGAACACGGAAGGGCGCCAGAACAGGTGCCGAGCGCTTGCCATCGCTTCTCGGCCTTCTGGCTAAGATCAAGTGTAGTATCTGTTCTTATCAGTTTAATATCTGATACGTCCCCTATCTGGGGACCATATATTAAATGGATTTTTAGAACAGGGAGCTGGAATCGGAGCTTGCTCTGTCCACTCCACGCATTGACCTGGTATTGCATTACTTCCAGGATCGGTGCACCCCTTTCCAATTCAGTTGAAAGAAAGAGACAGAGGACTGACCGACCAACAGAGAAGATTGCTGCACCTGGCAAGCTAGCAAAGAGAAAATTGACAGTTGGACGTGGCCTGATGCTGTGACTGACTCTACCTGAAAGGTACTTCATTAATTATTTTCTTTGATTGATTGATTGATTGATTGATTGATTGCAAATGACATTACTGCTGCAAAGTGTCTGATTTGCTGCCATTTTATTCAATTTTAAATGCATTGAATTCTTTTAAAATTTTTGGGCATAAATTTATTTCTGAACTTGCACTTGACCGGACACTTGAATGGGTGTGGTCAAACGGTGGGAGTGGTTTATGCAGATTCGCAAAATTCGGCAAAATCCGCTGGCGTCACAAGATAACATTTGCACATGTCACTTTGCCTTGCACAAAAGTTTTTCTTTTCTTTTTTTTCACTTTTGGTGGCAGGTAGGGAAAACCTGCACAAGCTAATTGATTTCTACTTCATTAAGGGAAAGGAAAAAAAAACAAAAAAAAAAACAAAATAGGGCTGCAGCAGCATGGTGCACACCTTGAGCGGTGCACAGTGAACACGGAAGGGCGCCAGAACAGGTGCCGAGCGCTTGCCATCGCTTCTCGGCCTTCTGGCTAAGATCAAGTGTAGTATCTGTTCTTATCAGTTTAATATCTGATACGTCCCCTATCTGGGGACCATATATTAAATGGATTTTTAGAACAGGGAGCTGGAATCGGAGCTTGCTCTGTCCACTCCACGCATTGACCTGGTATTGCATTACTTCCAGGATCGGTGCACCCCTTTCCAATTCAGTTGAAAGAAAGAGACAGAGGACTGACCGACCAACAGAGAAGATTGCTGCACCTGGCAAGCTAGCAAAGAGAAAATTGACAGTTGGACGTGGCCTGATGCTGTGACTGACTCTACCTGAAAGGTACTTCATTAATTATTTTCTTTGATTGATTGATTGATTGATTGATTGATTGCAAATGACATTACTGCTGCAAAGTGTCTGATTTGCTGCCATTTTATTCAATTTTAAATGCATTGAATTCTTTTAAAATTTTTGGGCATAAATTTATTTCTGAACTTGCACTTGACCGGACACTTGAATGGGTGTGGTCAAACGGTGGGAGTGGTTTATGCAGATTCGCAAAATTCGGCAAAATCCGCTGGCGTCACAAGATAACATTTGCACATGTCACTTTGCCTTGCACAAAAGTTTTTCTTTTCTTTTTTTTCACTTTTGGTGGCAGGTAGGGAAAACCTGCACAAGCTAATTGATTTCTACTTCATTAAGGGAAAGGAAAAAAAAACAAAAAAAAAAACAAAATAGGGCTGCAGCAGCATGGTGCACACCTTGAGCGGTGCACAGTGAACACGGAAGGGCGCCAGAACAGGTGCCGAGCGCTTGCCATCGCTTCTCGGCCTTCTGGCTAAGATCAAGTGTAGTATCTGTTCTTATCAGTTTAATATCTGATACGTCCCCTATCTGGGGACCATATATTAAATGGATTTTTAGAACAGGGAGCTGGAATCGGAGCTTGCTCTGTCCACTCCACGCATTGACCTGGTATTGCATTACTTCCAGGATCGGTGCACCCCTTTCCAATTCAGTTGAAAGAAAGAGACAGAGGACTGACCGACCAACAGAGAAGATTGCTGCACCTGGCAAGCTAGCAAAGAGAAAATTGACAGTTGGACGTGGCCTGATGCTGTGACTGACTCTACCTGAAAGGTACTTCATTAATTATTTTCTTTGATTGATTGATTGATTGATTGATTGATTGCAAATGACATTACTGCTGCAAAGTGTCTGATTTGCTGCCATTTTATTCAATTTTAAATGCATTGAATTCTTTTAAAATTTTTGGGCATAAATTTATTTCTGAACTTGCACTTGACCGGACACTTGAATGGGTGTGGTCAAACGGTGGGAGTGGTTTATGCAGATTCGCAAAATTCGGCAAAATCCGCTGGCGTCACAAGATAACATTTGCACATGTCACTTTGCCTTGCACAAAAGTTTTTCTTTTCTTTTTTTTCACTTTTGGTGGCAGGTAGGGAAAACCTGCACAAGCTAATTGATTTCTACTTCATTAAGGGAAAGGAAAAAAAAACAAAAAAAAAAACAAAATAGGGCTGCAGCAGCATGGTGCACACCTTGAGCGGTGCACAGTGAACACGGAAGGGCGCCAGAACAGGTGCCGAGCGCTTGCCATCGCTTCTCGGCCTTCTGGCTAAGATCAAGTGTAGTATCTGTTCTTATCAGTTTAATATCTGATACGTCCCCTATCTGGGGACCATATATTAAATGGATTTTTAGAACAGGGAGCTGGAATCGGAGCTTGCTCTGTCCACTCCACGCATTGACCTGGTATTGCATTACTTCCAGGATCGGTGCACCCCTTTCCAATTCAGTTGAAAGAAAGAGACAGAGGACTGACCGACCAACAGAGAAGATTGCTGCACCTGGCAAGCTAGCAAAGAGAAAATTGACAGTTGGACGTGGCCTGATGCTGTGACTGACTCTACCTGAAAGGTACTTCATTAATTATTTTCTTTGATTGATTGATTGATTGATTGATTGATTGCAAATGACATTACTGCTGCAAAGTGTCTGATTTGCTGCCATTTTATTCAATTTTAAATGCATTGAATTCTTTTAAAATTTTTGGGCATAAATTTATTTCTGAACTTGCACTTGACCGGACACTTGAATGGGTGTGGTCAAACGGTGGGAGTGGTTTATGCAGATTCGCAAAATTCGGCAAAATCCGCTGGCGTCACAAGATAACATTTGCACATGTCACTTTGCCTTGCACAAAAGTTTTTCTTTTCTTTTTTTTCACTTTTGGTGGCAGGTAGGGAAAACCTGCACAAGCTAATTGATTTCTACTTCATTAAGGGAAAGGAAAAAAAAACAAAAAAAAAAACAAAATAGGGCTGCAGCAGCATGGTGCACACCTTGAGCGGTGCACAGTGAACACGGAAGGGCGCCAGAACAGGTGCCGAGCGCTTGCCATCGCTTCTCGGCCTTCTGGCTAAGATCAAGTGTAGTATCTGTTCTTATCAGTTTAATATCTGATACGTCCCCTATCTGGGGACCATATATTAAATGGATTTTTAGAACAGGGAGCTGGAATCGGAGCTTGCTCTGTCCACTCCACGCATTGACCTGGTATTGCATTACTTCCAGGATCGGTGCACCCCTTTCCAATTCAGTTGAAAGAAAGAGACAGAGGACTGACCGACCAACAGAGAAGATTGCTGCACCTGGCAAGCTAGCAAAGAGAAAATTGACAGTTGGACGTGGCCTGATGCTGTGACTGACTCTACCTGAAAGGTACTTCATTAATTATTTTCTTTGATTGATTGATTGATTGATTGATTGATTGCAAATGACATTACTGCTGCAAAGTGTCTGATTTGCTGCCATTTTATTCAATTTTAAATGCATTGAATTCTTTTAAAATTTTTGGGCATAAATTTATTTCTGAACTTGCACTTGACCGGACACTTGAATGGGTGTGGTCAAACGGTGGGAGTGGTTTATGCAGATTCGCAAAATTCGGCAAAATCCGCTGGCGTCACAAGATAACATTTGCACATGTCACTTTGCCTTGCACAAAAGTTTTTCTTTTCTTTTTTTTCACTTTTGGTGGCAGGTAGGGAAAACCTGCACAAGCTAATTGATTTCTACTTCATTAAGGGAAAGGAAAAAAAAACAAAAAAAAAAACAAAATAGGGCTGCAGCAGCATGGTGCACACCTTGAGCGGTGCACAGTGAACACGGAAGGGCGCCAGAACAGGTGCCGAGCGCTTGCCATCGCTTCTCGGCCTTCTGGCTAAGATCAAGTGTAGTATCTGTTCTTATCAGTTTAATATCTGATACGTCCCCTATCTGGGGACCATATATTAAATGGATTTT
The DNA here is from genome assembly GCF_031893055.1 of Leptodactylus fuscus. NCBI lineage: Eukaryota > Metazoa > Chordata > Amphibia > Anura > Leptodactylidae > Leptodactylus > Leptodactylus fuscus. The sequence continues at coordinate 46,834 of NW_027440392.1, forward strand.
TAGAACAGGGAGCTGGAATCGGAGCTTGCTCTGTCCACTCCACGCATTGACCTGGTATTGCATTACTTCCAGGATCGGTGCACCCCTTTCCAATTCAGTTGAAAGAAAGAGACAGAGGACTGACCGACCAACAGAGAAGATTGCTGCACCTGGCAAGCTAGCAAAGAGAAAATTGACAGTTGGACGTGGCCTGATGCTGTGACTGACTCTACCTGAAAGGTACTTCATTAATTATTTTCTTTGATTGATTGATTGATTGATTGATTGATTGCAAATGACATTACTGCTGCAAAGTGTCTGATTTGCTGCCATTTTATTCAATTTTAAATGCATTGAATTCTTTTAAAATTTTTGGGCATAAATTTATTTCTGAACTTGCACTTGACCGGACACTTGAATGGGTGTGGTCAAACGGTGGGAGTGGTTTATGCAGATTCGCAAAATTCGGCAAAATCCGCTGGCGTCACAAGATAACATTTGCACATGTCACTTTGCCTTGCACAAAAGTTTTTCTTTTCTTTTTTTTCACTTTTGGTGGCAGGTAGGGAAAACCTGCACAAGCTAATTGATTTCTACTTCATTAAGGGAAAGGAAAAAAAAACAAAAAAAAAAACAAAATAGGGCTGCAGCAGCATGGTGCACACCTTGAGCGGTGCACAGTGAACACGGAAGGGCGCCAGAACAGGTGCCGAGCGCTTGCCATCGCTTCTCGGCCTTCTGGCTAAGATCAAGTGTAGTATCTGTTCTTATCAGTTTAATATCTGATACGTCCCCTATCTGGGGACCATATATTAAATGGATTTTTAGAACAGGGAGCTGGAATCGGAGCTTGCTCTGTCCACTCCACGCATTGACCTGGTATTGCATTACTTCCAGGATCGGTGCACCCCTTTCCAATTCAGTTGAAAGAAAGAGACAGAGGACTGACCGACCAACAGAGAAGATTGCTGCACCTGGCAAGCTAGCAAAGAGAAAATTGACAGTTGGACGTGGCCTGATGCTGTGACTGACTCTACCTGAAAGGTACTTCATTAATTATTTTCTTTGATTGATTGATTGATTGATTGATTGATTGCAAATGACATTACTGCTGCAAAGTGTCTGATTTGCTGCCATTTTATTCAATTTTAAATGCATTGAATTCTTTTAAAATTTTTGGGCATAAATTTATTTCTGAACTTGCACTTGACCGGACACTTGAATGGGTGTGGTCAAACGGTGGGAGTGGTTTATGCAGATTCGCAAAATTCGGCAAAATCCGCTGGCGTCACAAGATAACATTTGCACATGTCACTTTGCCTTGCACAAAAGTTTTTCTTTTCTTTTTTTTCACTTTTGGTGGCAGGTAGGGAAAACCTGCACAAGCTAATTGATTTCTACTTCATTAAGGGAAAGGAAAAAAAAACAAAAAAAAAAACAAAATAGGGCTGCAGCAGCATGGTGCACACCTTGAGCGGTGCACAGTGAACACGGAAGGGCGCCAGAACAGGTGCCGAGCGCTTGCCATCGCTTCTCGGCCTTCTGGCTAAGATCAAGTGTAGTATCTGTTCTTATCAGTTTAATATCTGATACGTCCCCTATCTGGGGACCATATATTAAATGGATTTTTAGAACAGGGAGCTGGAATCGGAGCTTGCTCTGTCCACTCCACGCATTGACCTGGTATTGCATTACTTCCAGGATCGGTGCACCCCTTTCCAATTCAGTTGAAAGAAAGAGACAGAGGACTGACCGACCAACAGAGAAGATTGCTGCACCTGGCAAGCTAGCAAAGAGAAAATTGACAGTTGGACGTGGCCTGATGCTGTGACTGACTCTACCTGAAAGGTACTTCATTAATTATTTTCTTTGATTGATTGATTGATTGATTGATTGATTGATTGCAAATGACATTACTGCTGCAAAGTGTCTGATTTGCTGCCATTTTATTCAATTTTAAATGCATTGAATTCTTTTAAAATTTTTGGGCATAAATTTATTTCTGAACTTGCACTTGACCGGACACTTGAATGGGTGTGGTCAAACGGTGGGAGTGGTTTATGCAGATTCGCAAAATTCGGCAAAATCCGCTGGCGTCACAAGATAACATTTGCACATGTCACTTTGCCTTGCACAAAAGTTTTTCTTTTCTTTTTTTTCACTTTTGGTGGCAGGTAGGGAAAACCTGCACAAGCTAATTGATTTCTACTTCATTAAGGGAAAGGAAAAAAAAACAAAAAAAAAAACAAAATAGGGCTGCAGCAGCATGGTGCACACCTTGAGCGGTGCACAGTGAACACGGAAGGGCGCCAGAACAGGTGCCGAGCGCTTGCCATCGCTTCTCGGCCTTCTGGCTAAGATCAAGTGTAGTATCTGTTCTTATCAGTTTAATATCTGATACGTCCCCTATCTGGGGACCATATATTAAATGGATTTTTAGAACAGGGAGCTGGAATCGGAGCTTGCTCTGTCCACTCCACGCATTGACCTGGTATTGCATTACTTCCAGGATCGGTGCACCCCTTTCCAATTCAGTTGAAAGAAAGAGACAGAGGACTGACCGACCAACAGAGAAGATTGCTGCACCTGGCAAGCTAGCAAAGAGAAAATTGACAGTTGGACGTGGCCTGATGCTGTGACTGACTCTACCTGAAAGGTACTTCATTAATTATTTTCTTTGATTGATTGATTGATTGATTGATTGATTGCAAATGACATTACTGCTGCAAAGTGTCTGATTTGCTGCCATTTTATTCAATTTTAAATGCATTGAATTCTTTTAAAATTTTTGGGCATAAATTTATTTCTGAACTTGCACTTGACCGGACACTTGAATGGGTGTGGTCAAACGGTGGGAGTGGTTTATGCAGATTCGCAAAATTCGGCAAAATCCGCTGGCGTCACAAGATAACATTTGCACATGTCACTTTGCCTTGCACAAAAGTTTTTCTTTTCTTTTTTTTCACTTTTGGTGGCAGGTAGGGAAAACCTGCACAAGCTAATTGATTTCTACTTCATTAAGGGAAAGGAAAAAAAAACAAAAAAAAAAACAAAATAGGGCTGCAGCAGCATGGTGCACACCTTGAGCGGTGCACAGTGAACACGGAAGGGCGCCAGAACAGGTGCCGAGCGCTTGCCATCGCTTCTCGGCCTTCTGGCTAAGATCAAGTGTAGTATCTGTTCTTATCAGTTTAATATCTGATACGTCCCCTATCTGGGGACCATATATTAAATGGATTTTTAGAACAGGGAGCTGGAATCGGAGCTTGCTCTGTCCACTCCACGCATTGACCTGGTATTGCATTACTTCCAGGATCGGTGCACCCCTTTCCAATTCAGTTGAAAGAAAGAGACAGAGGACTGACCGACCAACAGAGAAGATTGCTGCACCTGGCAAGCTAGCAAAGAGAAAATTGACAGTTGGACGTGGCCTGATGCTGTGACTGACTCTACCTGAAAGGTACTTCATTAATTATTTTCTTTGATTGATTGATTGATTGATTGATTGATTGCAAATGACATTACTGCTGCAAAGTGTCTGATTTGCTGCCATTTTATTCAATTTTAAATGCATTGAATTCTTTTAAAATTTTTGGGCATAAATTTATTTCTGAACTTGCACTTGACCGGACACTTGAATGGGTGTGGTCAAACGGTGGGAGTGGTTTATGCAGATTCGCAAAATTCGGCAAAATCCGCTGGCGTCACAAGATAACATTTGCACATGTCACTTTGCCTTGCACAAAAGTTTTTCTTTTCTTTTTTTTCACTTTTGGTGGCAGGTAGGGAAAACCTGCACAAGCTAATTGATTTCTACTTCATTAAGGGAAAGGAAAAAAAAACAAAAAAAAAAACAAAATAGGGCTGCAGCAGCATGGTGCACACCTTGAGCGGTGCACAGTGAACACGGAAGGGCGCCAGAACAGGTGCCGAGCGCTTGCCATCGCTTCTCGGCCTTCTGGCTAAGATCAAGTGTAGTATCTGTTCTTATCAGTTTAATATCTGATACGTCCCCTATCTGGGGACCATATATTAAATGGATTTTTAGAACAGGGAGCTGGAATCGGAGCTTGCTCTGTCCACTCCACGCATTGACCTGGTATTGCATTACTTCCAGGATCGGTGCACCCCTTTCCAATTCAGTTGAAAGAAAGAGACAGAGGACTGACCGACCAACAGAGAAGATTGCTGCACCTGGCAAGCTAGCAAAGAGAAAATTGACAGTTGGACGTGGCCTGATGCTGTGACTGACTCTACCTGAAAGGTACTTCATTAATTATTTTCTTTGATTGATTGATTGATTGATTGATTGATTGCAAATGACATTACTGCTGCAAAGTGTCTGATTTGCTGCCATTTTATTCAATTTTAAATGCATTGAATTCTTTTAAAATTTTTGGGCATAAATTTATTTCTGAACTTGCACTTGACCGGACACTTGAATGGGTGTGGTCAAACGGTGGGAGTGGTTTATGCAGATTCGCAAAATTCGGCAAAATCCGCTGGCGTCACAAGATAACATTTGCACATGTCACTTTGCCTTGCACAAAAGTTTTTCTTTTCTTTTTTTTCACTTTTGGTGGCAGGTAGGGAAAACCTGCACAAGCTAATTGATTTCTACTTCATTAAGGGAAAGGAAAAAAAAACAAAAAAAAAAACAAAATAGGGCTGCAGCAGCATGGTGCACACCTTGAGCGGTGCACAGTGAACACGGAAGGGCGCCAGAACAGGTGCCGAGCGCTTGCCATCGCTTCTCGGCCTTCTGGCTAAGATCAAGTGTAGTATCTGTTCTTATCAGTTTAATATCTGATACGTCCCCTATCTGGGGACCATATATTAAATGGATTTTTAGAACAGGGAGCTGGAATCGGAGCTTGCTCTGTCCACTCCACGCATTGACCTGGTATTGCATTACTTCCAGGATCGGTGCACCCCTTTCCAATTCAGTTGAAAGAAAGAGACAGAGGACTGACCGACCAACAGAGAAGATTGCTGCACCTGGCAAGCTAGCAAAGAGAAAATTGACAGTTGGACGTGGCCTGATGCTGTGACTGACTCTACCTGAAAGGTACTTCATTAATTATTTTCTTTGATTGATTGATTGATTGATTGATTGATTGCAAATGACATTACTGCTGCAAAGTGTCTGATTTGCTGCCATTTTATTCAATTTTAAATGCATTGAATTCTTTTAAAATTTTTGGGCATAAATTTATTTCTGAACTTGCACTTGACCGGACACTTGAATGGGTGTGGTCAAACGGTGGGAGTGGTTTATGCAGATTCGCAAAATTCGGCAAAATCCGCTGGCGTCACAAGATAACATTTGCACATGTCACTTTGCCTTGCACAAAAGTTTTTCTTTTCTTTTTTTTCACTTTTGGTGGCAGGTAGGGAAAACCTGCACAAGCTAATTGATTTCTACTTCATTAAGGGAAAGGAAAAAAAAACAAAAAAAAAAACAAAATAGGGCTGCAGCAGCATGGTGCACACCTTGAGCGGTGCACAGTGAACACGGAAGGGCGCCAGAACAGGTGCCGAGCGCTTGCCATCGCTTCTCGGCCTTCTGGCTAAGATCAAGTGTAGTATCTGTTCTTATCAGTTTAATATCTGATACGTCCCCTATCTGGGGACCATATATTAAATGGATTTTTAGAACAGGGAGCTGGAATCGGAGCTTGCTCTGTCCACTCCACGCATTGACCTGGTATTGCATTACTTCCAGGATCGGTGCACCCCTTTCCAATTCAGTTGAAAGAAAGAGACAGAGGACTGACCGACCAACAGAGAAGATTGCTGCACCTGGCAAGCTAGCAAAGAGAAAATTGACAGTTGGACGTGGCCTGATGCTGTGACTGACTCTACCTGAAAGGTACTTCATTAATTATTTTCTTTGATTGATTGATTGATTGATTGATTGATTGCAAATGACATTACTGCTGCAAAGTGTCTGATTTGCTGCCATTTTATTCAATTTTAAATGCATTGAATTCTTTTAAAATTTTTGGGCATAAATTTATTTCTGAACTTGCACTTGACCGGACACTTGAATGGGTGTGGTCAAACGGTGGGAGTGGTTTATGCAGATTCGCAAAATTCGGCAAAATCCGCTGGCGTCACAAGATAACATTTGCACATGTCACTTTGCCTTGCACAAAAGTTTTTCTTTTCTTTTTTTTCACTTTTGGTGGCAGGTAGGGAAAACCTGCACAAGCTAATTGATTTCTACTTCATTAAGGGAAAGGAAAAAAAAACAAAAAAAAAAACAAAATAGGGCTGCAGCAGCATGGTGCACACCTTGAGCGGTGCACAGTGAACACGGAAGGGCGCCAGAACAGGTGCCGAGCGCTTGCCATCGCTTCTCGGCCTTCTGGCTAAGATCAAGTGTAGTATCTGTTCTTATCAGTTTAATATCTGATACGTCCCCTATCTGGGGACCATATATTAAATGGATTTTTAGAACAGGGAGCTGGAATCGGAGCTTGCTCTGTCCACTCCACGCATTGACCTGGTATTGCATTACTTCCAGGATCGGTGCACCCCTTTCCAATTCAGTTGAAAGAAAGAGACAGAGGACTGACCGACCAACAGAGAAGATTGCTGCACCTGGCAAGCTAGCAAAGAGAAAATTGACAGTTGGACGTGGCCTGATGCTGTGACTGACTCTACCTGAAAGGTACTTCATTAATTATTTTCTTTGATTGATTGATTGATTGATTGATTGATTGCAAATGACATTACTGCTGCAAAGTGTCTGATTTGCTGCCATTTTATTCAATTTTAAATGCATTGAATTCTTTTAAAATTTTTGGGCATAAATTTATTTCTGAACTTGCACTTGACCGGACACTTGAATGGGTGTGGTCAAACGGTGGGAGTGGTTTATGCAGATTCGCAAAATTCGGCAAAATCCGCTGGCGTCACAAGATAACATTTGCACATGTCACTTTGCCTTGCACAAAAGTTTTTCTTTTCTTTTTTTTCACTTTTGGTGGCAGGTAGGGAAAACCTGCACAAGCTAATTGATTTCTACTTCATTAAGGGAAAGGAAAAAAAAACAAAAAAAAAAACAAAATAGGGCTGCAGCAGCATGGTGCACACCTTGAGCGGTGCACAGTGAACACGGAAGGGCGCCAGAACAGGTGCCGAGCGCTTGCCATCGCTTCTCGGCCTTCTGGCTAAGATCAAGTGTAGTATCTGTTCTTATCAGTTTAATATCTGATACGTCCCCTATCTGGGGACCATATATTAAATGGATTTTTAGAACAGGGAGCTGGAATCGGAGCTTGCTCTGTCCACTCCACGCATTGACCTGGTATTGCATTACTTCCAGGATCGGTGCACCCCTTTCCAATTCAGTTGAAAGAAAGAGACAGAGGACTGACCGACCAACAGAGAAGATTGCTGCACCTGGCAAGCTAGCAAAGAGAAAATTGACAGTTGGACGTGGCCTGATGCTGTGACTGACTCTACCTGAAAGGTACTTCATTAATTATTTTCTTTGATTGATTGATTGATTGATTGATTGATTGCAAATGACATTACTGCTGCAAAGTGTCTGATTTGCTGCCATTTTATTCAATTTTAAATGCATTGAATTCTTTTAAAATTTTTGGGCATAAATTTATTTCTGAACTTGCACTTGACCGGACACTTGAATGGGTGTGGTCAAACGGTGGGAGTGGTTTATGCAGATTCGCAAAATTCGGCAAAATCCGCTGGCGTCACAAGATAACATTTGCACATGTCACTTTGCCTTGCACAAAAGTTTTTCTTTTCTTTTTTTTCACTTTTGGTGGCAGGTAGGGAAAACCTGCACAAGCTAATTGATTTCTACTTCATTAAGGGAAAGGAAAAAAAAACAAAAAAAAAAACAAAATAGGGCTGCAGCAGCATGGTGCACACCTTGAGCGGTGCACAGTGAACACGGAAGGGCGCCAGAACAGGTGCCGAGCGCTTGCCATCGCTTCTCGGCCTTCTGGCTAAGATCAAGTGTAGTATCTGTTCTTATCAGTTTAATATCTGATACGTCCCCTATCTGGGGACCATATATTAAATGGATTTTTAGAACAGGGAGCTGGAATCGGAGCTTGCTCTGTCCACTCCACGCATTGACCTGGTATTGCATTACTTCCAGGATCGGTGCACCCCTTTCCAATTCAGTTGAAAGAAAGAGACAGAGGACTGACCGACCAACAGAGAAGATTGCTGCACCTGGCAAGCTAGCAAAGAGAAAATTGACAGTTGGACGTGGCCTGATGCTGTGACTGACTCTACCTGAAAGGTACTTCATTAATTATTTTCTTTGATTGATTGATTGATTGATTGATTGATTGCAAATGACATTACTGCTGCAAAGTGTCTGATTTGCTGCCATTTTATTCAATTTTAAATGCATTGAATTCTTTTAAAATTTTTGGGCATAAATTTATTTCTGAACTTGCACTTGACCGGACACTTGAATGGGTGTGGTCAAACGGTGGGAGTGGTTTATGCAGATTCGCAAAATTCGGCAAAATCCGCTGGCGTCACAAGATAACATTTGCACATGTCACTTTGCCTTGCACAAAAGTTTTTCTTTTCTTTTTTTTCACTTTTGGTGGCAGGTAGGGAAAACCTGCACAAGCTAATTGATTTCTACTTCATTAAGGGAAAGGAAAAAAAAACAAAAAAAAAAACAAAATAGGGCTGCAGCAGCATGGTGCACACCTTGAGCGGTGCACAGTGAACACGGAAGGGCGCCAGAACAGGTGCCGAGCGCTTGCCATCGCTTCTCGGCCTTCTGGCTAAGATCAAGTGTAGTATCTGTTCTTATCAGTTTAATATCTGATACGTCCCCTATCTGGGGACCATATATTAAATGGATTTTTAGAACAGGGAGCTGGAATCGGAGCTTGCTCTGTCCACTCCACGCATTGACCTGGTATTGCATTACTTCCAGGATCGGTGCACCCCTTTCCAATTCAGTTGAAAGAAAGAGACAGAGGACTGACCGACCAACAGAGAAGATTGCTGCACCTGGCAAGCTAGCAAAGAGAAAATTGACAGTTGGACGTGGCCTGATGCTGTGACTGACTCTACCTGAAAGGTACTTCATTAATTATTTTCTTTGATTGATTGATTGATTGATTGATTGATTGCAAATGACATTACTGCTGCAAAGTGTCTGATTTGCTGCCATTTTATTCAATTTTAAATGCATTGAATTCTTTTAAAATTTTTGGGCATAAATTTATTTCTGAACTTGCACTTGACCGGACACTTGAATGGGTGTGGTCAAACGGTGGGAGTGGTTTATGCAGATTCGCAAAATTCGGCAAAATCCGCTGGCGTCACAAGATAACATTTGCACATGTCACTTTGCCTTGCACAAAAGTTTTTCTTTTCTTTTTTTTCACTTTTGGTGGCAGGTAGGGAAAACCTGCACAAGCTAATTGATTTCTACTTCATTAAGGGAAAGGAAAAAAAAACAAAAAAAAAAACAAAATAGGGCTGCAGCAGCATGGTGCACACCTTGAGCGGTGCACAGTGAACACGGAAGGGCGCCAGAACAGGTGCCGAGCGCTTGCCATCGCTTCTCGGCCTTCTGGCTAAGATCAAGTGTAGTATCTGTTCTTATCAGTTTAATATCTGATACGTCCCCTATCTGGGGACCATATATTAAATGGATTTTTAGAACAGGGAGCTGGAATCGGAGCTTGCTCTGTCCACTCCACGCATTGACCTGGTATTGCATTACTTCCAGGATCGGTGCACCCCTTTCCAATTCAGTTGAAAGAAAGAGACAGAGGACTGACCGACCAACAGAGAAGATTGCTGCACCTGGCAAGCTAGCAAAGAGAAAATTGACAGTTGGACGTGGCCTGATGCTGTGACTGACTCTACCTGAAAGGTACTTCATTAATTATTTTCTTTGATTGATTGATTGATTGATTGATTGATTGCAAATGACATTACTGCTGCAAAGTGTCTGATTTGCTGCCATTTTATTCAATTTTAAATGCATTGAATTCTTTTAAAATTTTTGGGCATAAATTTATTTCTGAACTTGCACTTGACCGGACACTTGAATGGGTGTGGTCAAACGGTGGGAGTGGTTTATGCAGATTCGCAAAATTCGGCAAAATCCGCTGGCGTCACAAGATAACATTTGCACATGTCACTTTGCCTTGCACAAAAGTTTTTCTTTTCTTTTTTTTCACTTTTGGTGGCAGGTAGGGAAAACCTGCACAAGCTAATTGATTTCTACTTCATTAAGGGAAAGGAAAAAAAAACAAAAAAAAAAACAAAATAGGGCTGCAGCAGCATGGTGCACACCTTGAGCGGTGCACAGTGAACACGGAAGGGCGCCAGAACAGGTGCCGAGCGCTTGCCATCGCTTCTCGGCCTTCTGGCTAAGATCAAGTGTAGTATCTGTTCTTATCAGTTTAATATCTGATACGTCCCCTATCTGGGGACCATATATTAAATGGATTTTTAGAACAGGGAGCTGGAATCGGAGCTTGCTCTGTCCACTCCACGCATTGACCTGGTATTGCATTACTTCCAGGATCGGTGCACCCCTTTCCAATTCAGTTGAAAGAAAGAGACAGAGGACTGACCGACCAACAGAGAAGATTGCTGCACCTGGCAAGCTAGCAAAGAGAAAATTGACAGTTGGACGTGGCCTGATGCTGTGACTGACTCTACCTGAAAGGTACTTCATTAATTATTTTCTTTGATTGATTGATTGATTGATTGATTGATTGATTGCAAATGACATTACTGCTGCAAAGTGTCTGATTTGCTGCCATTTTATTCAATTTTAAATGCATTGAATTCTTTTAAAATTTTTGGGCATAAATTTATTTCTGAACTTGCACTTGACCGGACACTTGAATGGGTGTGGTCAAACGGTGGGAGTGGTTTATGCAGATTCGCAAAATTCGGCAAAATCCGCTGGCGTCACAAGATAACATTTGCACATGTCACTTTGCCTTGCACAAAAGTTTTTCTTTTCTTTTTTTTCACTTTTGGTGGCAGGTAGGGAAAACCTGCACAAGCTAATTGATTTCTACTTCATTAAGGGAAAGGAAAAAAAAACAAAAAAAAAAACAAAATAGGGCTGCAGCAGCATGGTGCACACCTTGAGCGGTGCACAGTGAACACGGAAGGGCGCCAGAACAGGTGCCGAGCGCTTGCCATCGCTTCTCGGCCTTCTGGCTAAGATCAAGTGTAGTATCTGTTCTTATCAGTTTAATATCTGATACGTCCCCTATCTGGGGACCATATATTAAATGGATTTTTAGAACAGGGAGCTGGAATCGGAGCTTGCTCTGTCCACTCCACGCATTGACCTGGTATTGCATTACTTCCAGGATCGGTGCACCCCTTTCCAATTCAGTTGAAAGAAAGAGACAGAGGACTGACCGACCAACAGAGAAGATTGCTGCACCTGGCAAGCTAGCAAAGAGAAAATTGACAGTTGGACGTGGCCTGATGCTGTGACTGACTCTACCTGAAAGGTACTTCATTAATTATTTTCTTTGATTGATTGATTGATTGATTGATTGATTGCAAATGACATTACTGCTGCAAAGTGTCTGATTTGCTGCCATTTTATTCAATTTTAAATGCATTGAATTCTTTTAAAATTTTTGGGCATAAATTTATTTCTGAACTTGCACTTGACCGGACACTTGAATGGGTGTGGTCAAACGGTGGGAGTGGTTTATGCAGATTCGCAAAATTCGGCAAAATCCGCTGGCGTCACAAGATAACATTTGCACATGTCACTTTGCCTTGCACAAAAGTTTTTCTTTTCTTTTTTTTCACTTTTGGTGGCAGGTAGGGAAAACCTGCACAAGCTAATTGATTTCTACTTCATTAAGGGAAAGGAAAAAAAAACAAAAAAAAAAACAAAATAGGGCTGCAGCAGCATGGTGCACACCTTGAGCGGTGCACAGTGAACACGGAAGGGCGCCAGAACAGGTGCCGAGCGCTTGCCATCGCTTCTCGGCCTTCTGGCTAAGATCAAGTGTAGTATCTGTTCTTATCAGTTTAATATCTGATACGTCCCCTATCTGGGGACCATATATTAAATGGATTTTTAGAACAGGGAGCTGGAATCGGAGCTTGCTCTGTCCACTCCACGCATTGACCTGGTATTGCATTACTTCCAGGATCGGTGCACCCCTTTCCAATTCAGTTGAAAGAAAGAGACAGAGGACTGACCGACCAACAGAGAAGATTGCTGCACCTGGCAAGCTAGCAAAGAGAAAATTGACAGTTGGACGTGGCCTGATGCTGTGACTGACTCTACCTGAAAGGTACTTCATTAATTATTTTCTTTGATTGATTGATTGATTGATTGATTGATTGCAAATGACATTACTGCTGCAAAGTGTCTGATTTGCTGCCATTTTATTCAATTTTAAATGCATTGAATTCTTTTAAAATTTTTGGGCATAAATTTATTTCTGAACTTGCACTTGACCGGACACTTGAATGGGTGTGGTCAAACGGTGGGAGTGGTTTATGCAGATTCGCAAAATTCGGCAAAATCCGCTGGCGTCACAAGATAACATTTGCACATGTCACTTTGCCTTGCACAAAAGTTTTTCTTTTCTTTTTTTTCACTTTTGGTGGCAGGTAGGGAAAACCTGCACAAGCTAATTGATTTCTACTTCATTAAGGGAAAGGAAAAAAAAACAAAAAAAAAAACAAAATAGGGCTGCAGCAGCATGGTGCACACCTTGAGCGGTGCACAGTGAACACGGAAGGGCGCCAGAACAGGTGCCGAGCGCTTGCCATCGCTTCTCGGCCTTCTGGCTAAGATCAAGTGTAGTATCTGTTCTTATCAGTTTAATATCTGATACGTCCCCTATCTGGGGACCATATATTAAATGGATTTTTAGAACAGGGAGCTGGAATCGGAGCTTGCTCTGTCCACTCCACGCATTGACCTGGTATTGCATTACTTCCAGGATCGGTGCACCCCTTTCCAATTCAGTTGAAAGAAAGAGACAGAGGACTGACCGACCAACAGAGAAGATTGCTGCACCTGGCAAGCTAGCAAAGAGAAAATTGACAGTTGGACGTGGCCTGATGCTGTGACTGACTCTACCTGAAAGGTACTTCATTAATTATTTTCTTTGATTGATTGATTGATTGATTGATTGATTGCAAATGACATTACTGCTGCAAAGTGTCTGATTTGCTGCCATTTTATTCAATTTTAAATGCATTGAATTCTTTTAAAATTTTTGGGCATAAATTTATTTCTGAACTTGCACTTGACCGGACACTTGAATGGGTGTGGTCAAACGGTGGGAGTGGTTTATGCAGATTCGCAAAATTCGGCAAAATCCGCTGGCGTCACAAGATAACATTTGCACATGTCACTTTGCCTTGCACAAAAGTTTTTCTTTTCTTTTTTTTCACTTTTGGTGGCAGGTAGGGAAAACCTGCACAAGCTAATTGATTTCTACTTCATTAAGGGAAAGGAAAAAAAAACAAAAAAAAAAACAAAATAGGGCTGCAGCAGCATGGTGCACACCTTGAGCGGTGCACAGTGAACACGGAAGGGCGCCAGAACAGGTGCCGAGCGCTTGCCATCGCTTCTCGGCCTTCTGGCTAAGATCAAGTGTAGTATCTGTTCTTATCAGTTTAATATCTGATACGTCCCCTATCTGGGGACCATATATTAAATGGATTTTTAGAACAGGGAGCTGGAATCGGAGCTTGCTCTGTCCACTCCACGCATTGACCTGGTATTGCATTACTTCCAGGATCGGTGCACCCCTTTCCAATTCAGTTGAAAGAAAGAGACAGAGGACTGACCGACCAACAGAGAAGATTGCTGCACCTGGCAAGCTAGCAAAGAGAAAATTGACAGTTGGACGTGGCCTGATGCTGTGACTGACTCTACCTGAAAGGTACTTCATTAATTATTTTCTTTGATTGATTGATTGATTGATTGATTGATTGCAAATGACATTACTGCTGCAAAGTGTCTGATTTGCTGCCATTTTATTCAATTTTAAATGCATTGAATTCTTTTAAAATTTTTGGGCATAAATTTATTTCTGAACTTGCACTTGACCGGACACTTGAATGGGTGTGGTCAAACGGTGGGAGTGGTTTATGCAGATTCGCAAAATTCGGCAAAATCCGCTGGCGTCACAAGATAACATTTGCACATGTCACTTTGCCTTGCACAAAAGTTTTTCTTTTCTTTTTTTTCACTTTTGGTGGCAGGTAGGGAAAACCTGCACAAGCTAATTGATTTCTACTTCATTAAGGGAAAGGAAAAAAAAACAAAAAAAAAAACAAAATAGGGCTGCAGCAGCATGGTGCACACCTTGAGCGGTGCACAGTGAACACGGAAGGGCGCCAGAACAGGTGCCGAGCGCTTGCCATCGCTTCTCGGCCTTCTGGCTAAGATCAAGTGTAGTATCTGTTCTTATCAGTTTAATATCTGATACGTCCCCTATCTGGGGACCATATATTAAATGGATTTTTAGAACAGGGAGCTGGAATCGGAGCTTGCTCTGTCCACTCCACGCATTGACCTGGTATTGCATTACTTCCAGGATCGGTGCACCCCTTTCCAATTCAGTTGAAAGAAAGAGACAGAGGACTGACCGACCAACAGAGAAGATTGCTGCACCTGGCAAGCTAGCAAAGAGAAAATTGACAGTTGGACGTGGCCTGATGCTGTGACTGACTCTACCTGAAAGGTACTTCATTAATTATTTTCTTTGATTGATTGATTGATTGATTGATTGATTGCAAATGACATTACTGCTGCAAAGTGTCTGATTTGCTGCCATTTTATTCAATTTTAAATGCATTGAATTCTTTTAAAATTTTTGGGCATAAATTTATTTCTGAACTTGCACTTGACCGGACACTTGAATGGGTGTGGTCAAACGGTGGGAGTGGTTTATGCAGATTCGCAAAATTCGGCAAAATCCGCTGGCGTCACAAGATAACATTTGCACATGTCACTTTGCCTTGCACAAAAGTTTTTCTTTTCTTTTTTTTCACTTTTGGTGGCAGGTAGGGAAAACCTGCACAAGCTAATTGATTTCTACTTCATTAAGGGAAAGGAAAAAAAAACAAAAAAAAAAACAAAATAGGGCTGCAGCAGCATGGTGCACACCTTGAGCGGTGCACAGTGAACACGGAAGGGCGCCAGAACAGGTGCCGAGCGCTTGCCATCGCTTCTCGGCCTTCTGGCTAAGATCAAGTGTAGTATCTGTTCTTATCAGTTTAATATCTGATACGTCCCCTATCTGGGGACCATATATTAAATGGATTTTTAGAACAGGGAGCTGGAATCGGAGCTTGCTCTGTCCACTCCACGCATTGACCTGGTATTGCATTACTTCCAGGATCGGTGCACCCCTTTCCAATTCAGTTGAAAGAAAGAGACAGAGGACTGACCGACCAACAGAGAAGATTGCTGCACCTGGCAAGCTAGCAAAGAGAAAATTGACAGTTGGACGTGGCCTGATGCTGTGACTGACTCTACCTGAAAGGTACTTCATTAATTATTTTCTTTGATTGATTGATTGATTGATTGATTGATTGCAAATGACATTACTGCTGCAAAGTGTCTGATTTGCTGCCATTTTATTCAATTTTAAATGCATTGAATTCTTTTAAAATTTTTGGGCATAAATTTATTTCTGAACTTGCACTTGACCGGACACTTGAATGGGTGTGGTCAAACGGTGGGAGTGGTTTATGCAGATTCGCAAAATTCGGCAAAATCCGCTGGCGTCACAAGATAACATTTGCACATGTCACTTTGCCTTGCACAAAAGTTTTTCTTTTCTTTTTTTTCACTTTTGGTGGCAGGTAGGGAAAACCTGCACAAGCTAATTGATTTCTACTTCATTAAGGGAAAGGAAAAAAAAACAAAAAAAAAAACAAAATAGGGCTGCAGCAGCATGGTGCACACCTTGAGCGGTGCACAGTGAACACGGAAGGGCGCCAGAACAGGTGCCGAGCGCTTGCCATCGCTTCTCGGCCTTCTGGCTAAGATCAAGTGTAGTATCTGTTCTTATCAGTTTAATATCTGATACGTCCCCTATCTGGGGACCATATATTAAATGGATTTTTAGAACAGGGAGCTGGAATCGGAGCTTGCTCTGTCCACTCCACGCATTGACCTGGTATTGCATTACTTCCAGGATCGGTGCACCCCTTTCCAATTCAGTTGAAAGAAAGAGACAGAGGACTGACCGACCAACAGAGAAGATTGCTGCACCTGGCAAGCTAGCAAAGAGAAAATTGACAGTTGGACGTGGCCTGATGCTGTGACTGACTCTACCTGAAAGGTACTTCATTAATTATTTTCTTTGATTGATTGATTGATTGATTGATTGATTGCAAATGACATTACTGCTGCAAAGTGTCTGATTTGCTGCCATTTTATTCAATTTTAAATGCATTGAATTCTTTTAAAATTTTTGGGCATAAATTTATTTCTGAACTTGCACTTGACCGGACACTTGAATGGGTGTGGTCAAACGGTGGGAGTGGTTTATGCAGATTCGCAAAATTCGGCAAAATCCGCTGGCGTCACAAGATAACATTTGCACATGTCACTTTGCCTTGCACAAAAGTTTTTCTTTTCTTTTTTTTCACTTTTGGTGGCAGGTAGGGAAAACCTGCACAAGCTAATTGATTTCTACTTCATTAAGGGAAAGGAAAAAAAAACAAAAAAAAAAACAAAATAGGGCTGCAGCAGCATGGTGCACACCTTGAGCGGTGCACAGTGAACACGGAAGGGCGCCAGAACAGGTGCCGAGCGCTTGCCATCGCTTCTCGGCCTTCTGGCTAAGATCAAGTGTAGTATCTGTTCTTATCAGTTTAATATCTGATACGTCCCCTATCTGGGGACCATATATTAAATGGATTTTTAGAACAGGGAGCTGGAATCGGAGCTTGCTCTGTCCACTCCACGCATTGACCTGGTATTGCATTACTTCCAGGATCGGTGCACCCCTTTCCAATTCAGTTGAAAGAAAGAGACAGAGGACTGACCGACCAACAGAGAAGATTGCTGCACCTGGCAAGCTAGCAAAGAGAAAATTGACAGTTGGACGTGGCCTGATGCTGTGACTGACTCTACCTGAAAGGTACTTCATTAATTATTTTCTTTGATTGATTGATTGATTGATTGATTGATTGCAAATGACATTACTGCTGCAAAGTGTCTGATTTGCTGCCATTTTATTCAATTTTAAATGCATTGAATTCTTTTAAAATTTTTGGGCATAAATTTATTTCTGAACTTGCACTTGACCGGACACTTGAATGGGTGTGGTCAAACGGTGGGAGTGGTTTATGCAGATTCGCAAAATTCGGCAAAATCCGCTGGCGTCACAAGATAACATTTGCACATGTCACTTTGCCTTGCACAAAAGTTTTTCTTTTCTTTTTTTTCACTTTTGGTGGCAGGTAGGGAAAACCTGCACAAGCTAATTGATTTCTACTTCATTAAGGGAAAGGAAAAAAAAACAAAAAAAAAAACAAAATAGGGCTGCAGCAGCATGGTGCACACCTTGAGCGGTGCACAGTGAACACGGAAGGGCGCCAGAACAGGTGCCGAGCGCTTGCCATCGCTTCTCGGCCTTCTGGCTAAGATCAAGTGTAGTATCTGTTCTTATCAGTTTAATATCTGATACGTCCCCTATCTGGGGACCATATATTAAATGGATTTTTAGAACAGGGAGCTGGAATCGGAGCTTGCTCTGTCCACTCCACGCATTGACCTGGTATTGCATTACTTCCAGGATCGGTGCACCCCTTTCCAATTCAGTTGAAAGAAAGAGACAGAGGACTGACCGACCAACAGAGAAGATTGCTGCACCTGGCAAGCTAGCAAAGAGAAAATTGACAGTTGGACGTGGCCTGATGCTGTGACTGACTCTACCTGAAAGGTACTTCATTAATTATTTTCTTTGATTGATTGATTGATTGATTGATTGATTGCAAATGACATTACTGCTGCAAAGTGTCTGATTTGCTGCCATTTTATTCAATTTTAAATGCATTGAATTCTTTTAAAATTTTTGGGCATAAATTTATTTCTGAACTTGCACTTGACCGGACACTTGAATGGGTGTGGTCAAACGGTGGGAGTGGTTTATGCAGATTCGCAAAATTCGGCAAAATCCGCTGGCGTCACAAGATAACATTTGCACATGTCACTTTGCCTTGCACAAAAGTTTTTCTTTTCTTTTTTTTCACTTTTGGTGGCAGGTAGGGAAAACCTGCACAAGCTAATTGATTTCTACTTCATTAAGGGAAAGGAAAAAAAAACAAAAAAAAAAACAAAATAGGGCTGCAGCAGCATGGTGCACACCTTGAGCGGTGCACAGTGAACACGGAAGGGCGCCAGAACAGGTGCCGAGCGCTTGCCATCGCTTCTCGGCCTTCTGGCTAAGATCAAGTGTAGTATCTGTTCTTATCAGTTTAATATCTGATACGTCCCCTATCTGGGGACCATATATTAAATGGATTTTTAGAACAGGGAGCTGGAATCGGAGCTTGCTCTGTCCACTCCACGCATTGACCTGGTATTGCATTACTTCCAGGATCGGTGCACCCCTTTCCAATTCAGTTGAAAGAAAGAGACAGAGGACTGACCGACCAACAGAGAAGATTGCTGCACCTGGCAAGCTAGCAAAGAGAAAATTGACAGTTGGACGTGGCCTGATGCTGTGACTGACTCTACCTGAAAGGTACTTCATTAATTATTTTCTTTGATTGATTGATTGATTGATTGATTGATTGCAAATGACATTACTGCTGCAAAGTGTCTGATTTGCTGCCATTTTATTCAATTTTAAATGCATTGAATTCTTTTAAAATTTTTGGGCATAAATTTATTTCTGAACTTGCACTTGACCGGACACTTGAATGGGTGTGGTCAAACGGTGGGAGTGGTTTATGCAGATTCGCAAAATTCGGCAAAATCCGCTGGCGTCACAAGATAACATTTGCACATGTCACTTTGCCTTGCACAAAAGTTTTTCTTTTCTTTTTTTTCACTTTTGGTGGCAGGTAGGGAAAACCTGCACAAGCTAATTGATTTCTACTTCATTAAGGGAAAGGAAAAAAAAACAAAAAAAAAAACAAAATAGGGCTGCAGCAGCATGGTGCACACCTTGAGCGGTGCACAGTGAACACGGAAGGGCGCCAGAACAGGTGCCGAGCGCTTGCCATCGCTTCTCGGCCTTCTGGCTAAGATCAAGTGTAGTATCTGTTCTTATCAGTTTAATATCTGATACGTCCCCTATCTGGGGACCATATATTAAATGGATTTTTAGAACAGGGAGCTGGAATCGGAGCTTGCTCTGTCCACTCCACGCATTGACCTGGTATTGCATTACTTCCAGGATCGGTGCACCCCTTTCCAATTCAGTTGAAAGAAAGAGACAGAGGACTGACCGACCAACAGAGAAGATTGCTGCACCTGGCAAGCTAGCAAAGAGAAAATTGACAGTTGGACGTGGCCTGATGCTGTGACTGACTCTACCTGAAAGGTACTTCATTAATTATTTTCTTTGATTGATTGATTGATTGATTGATTGATTGCAAATGACATTACTGCTGCAAAGTGTCTGATTTGCTGCCATTTTATTCAATTTTAAATGCATTGAATTCTTTTAAAATTTTTGGGCATAAATTTATTTCTGAACTTGCACTTGACCGGACACTTGAATGGGTGTGGTCAAACGGTGGGAGTGGTTTATGCAGATTCGCAAAATTCGGCAAAATCCGCTGGCGTCACAAGATAACATTTGCACATGTCACTTTGCCTTGCACAAAAGTTTTTCTTTTCTTTTTTTTCACTTTTGGTGGCAGGTAGGGAAAACCTGCACAAGCTAATTGATTTCTACTTCATTAAGGGAAAGGAAAAAAAAACAAAAAAAAAAACAAAATAGGGCTGCAGCAGCATGGTGCACACCTTGAGCGGTGCACAGTGAACACGGAAGGGCGCCAGAACAGGTGCCGAGCGCTTGCCATCGCTTCTCGGCCTTCTGGCTAAGATCAAGTGTAGTATCTGTTCTTATCAGTTTAATATCTGATACGTCCCCTATCTGGGGACCATATATTAAATGGATTTTTAGAACAGGGAGCTGGAATCGGAGCTTGCTCTGTCCACTCCACGCATTGACCTGGTATTGCATTACTTCCAGGATCGGTGCACCCCTTTCCAATTCAGTTGAAAGAAAGAGACAGAGGACTGACCGACCAACAGAGAAGATTGCTGCACCTGGCAAGCTAGCAAAGAGAAAATTGACAGTTGGACGTGGCCTGATGCTGTGACTGACTCTACCTGAAAGGTACTTCATTAATTATTTTCTTTGATTGATTGATTGATTGATTGATTGATTGCAAATGACATTACTGCTGCAAAGTGTCTGATTTGCTGCCATTTTATTCAATTTTAAATGCATTGAATTCTTTTAAAATTTTTGGGCATAAATTTATTTCTGAACTTGCACTTGACCGGACACTTGAATGGGTGTGGTCAAACGGTGGGAGTGGTTTATGCAGATTCGCAAAATTCGGCAAAATCCGCTGGCGTCACAAGATAACATTTGCACATGTCACTTTGCCTTGCACAAAAGTTTTTCTTTTCTTTTTTTTCACTTTTGGTGGCAGGTAGGGAAAACCTGCACAAGCTAATTGATTTCTACTTCATTAAGGGAAAGGAAAAAAAAACAAAAAAAAAAACAAAATAGGGCTGCAGCAGCATGGTGCACACCTTGAGCGGTGCACAGTGAACACGGAAGGGCGCCAGAACAGGTGCCGAGCGCTTGCCATCGCTTCTCGGCCTTCTGGCTAAGATCAAGTGTAGTATCTGTTCTTATCAGTTTAATATCTGATACGTCCCCTATCTGGGGACCATATATTAAATGGATTTTTAGAACAGGGAGCTGGAATCGGAGCTTGCTCTGTCCACTCCACGCATTGACCTGGTATTGCATTACTTCCAGGATCGGTGCACCCCTTTCCAATTCAGTTGAAAGAAAGAGACAGAGGACTGACCGACCAACAGAGAAGATTGCTGCACCTGGCAAGCTAGCAAAGAGAAAATTGACAGTTGGACGTGGCCTGATGCTGTGACTGACTCTACCTGAAAGGTACTTCATTAATTATTTTCTTTGATTGATTGATTGATTGATTGATTGATTGCAAATGACATTACTGCTGCAAAGTGTCTGATTTGCTGCCATTTTATTCAATTTTAAATGCATTGAATTCTTTTAAAATTTTTGGGCATAAATTTATTTCTGAACTTGCACTTGACCGGACACTTGAATGGGTGTGGTCAAACGGTGGGAGTGGTTTATGCAGATTCGCAAAATTCGGCAAAATCCGCTGGCGTCACAAGATAACATTTGCACATGTCACTTTGCCTTGCACAAAAGTTTTTCTTTTCTTTTTTTTCACTTTTGGTGGCAGGTAGGGAAAACCTGCACAAGCTAATTGATTTCTACTTCATTAAGGGAAAGGAAAAAAAAACAAAAAAAAAAACAAAATAGGGCTGCAGCAGCATGGTGCACACCTTGAGCGGTGCACAGTGAACACGGAAGGGCGCCAGAACAGGTGCCGAGCGCTTGCCATCGCTTCTCGGCCTTCTGGCTAAGATCAAGTGTAGTATCTGTTCTTATCAGTTTAATATCTGATACGTCCCCTATCTGGGGACCATATATTAAATGGATTTTTAGAACAGGGAGCTGGAATCGGAGCTTGCTCTGTCCACTCCACGCATTGACCTGGTATTGCATTACTTCCAGGATCGGTGCACCCCTTTCCAATTCAGTTGAAAGAAAGAGACAGAGGACTGACCGACCAACAGAGAAGATTGCTGCACCTGGCAAGCTAGCAAAGAGAAAATTGACAGTTGGACGTGGCCTGATGCTGTGACTGACTCTACCTGAAAGGTACTTCATTAATTATTTTCTTTGATTGATTGATTGATTGATTGATTGATTGCAAATGACATTACTGCTGCAAAGTGTCTGATTTGCTGCCATTTTATTCAATTTTAAATGCATTGAATTCTTTTAAAATTTTTGGGCATAAATTTATTTCTGAACTTGCACTTGACCGGACACTTGAATGGGTGTGGTCAAACGGTGGGAGTGGTTTATGCAGATTCGCAAAATTCGGCAAAATCCGCTGGCGTCACAAGATAACATTTGCACATGTCACTTTGCCTTGCACAAAAGTTTTTCTTTTCTTTTTTTTCACTTTTGGTGGCAGGTAGGGAAAACCTGCACAAGCTAATTGATTTCTACTTCATTAAGGGAAAGGAAAAAAAAACAAAAAAAAAAACAAAATAGGGCTGCAGCAGCATGGTGCACACCTTGAGCGGTGCACAGTGAACACGGAAGGGCGCCAGAACAGGTGCCGAGCGCTTGCCATCGCTTCTCGGCCTTCTGGCTAAGATCAAGTGTAGTATCTGTTCTTATCAGTTTAATATCTGATACGTCCCCTATCTGGGGACCATATATTAAATGGATTTTTAGAACAGGGAGCTGGAATCGGAGCTTGCTCTGTCCACTCCACGCATTGACCTGGTATTGCATTACTTCCAGGATCGGTGCACCCCTTTCCAATTCAGTTGAAAGAAAGAGACAGAGGACTGACCGACCAACAGAGAAGATTGCTGCACCTGGCAAGCTAGCAAAGAGAAAATTGACAGTTGGACGTGGCCTGATGCTGTGACTGACTCTACCTGAAAGGTACTTCATTAATTATTTTCTTTGATTGATTGATTGATTGATTGATTGATTGCAAATGACATTACTGCTGCAAAGTGTCTGATTTGCTGCCATTTTATTCAATTTTAAATGCATTGAATTCTTTTAAAATTTTTGGGCATAAATTTATTTCTGAACTTGCACTTGACCGGACACTTGAATGGGTGTGGTCAAACGGTGGGAGTGGTTTATGCAGATTCGCAAAATTCGGCAAAATCCGCTGGCGTCACAAGATAACATTTGCACATGTCACTTTGCCTTGCACAAAAGTTTTTCTTTTCTTTTTTTTCACTTTTGGTGGCAGGTAGGGAAAACCTGCACAAGCTAATTGATTTCTACTTCATTAAGGGAAAGGAAAAAAAAACAAAAAAAAAAACAAAATAGGGCTGCAGCAGCATGGTGCACACCTTGAGCGGTGCACAGTGAACACGGAAGGGCGCCAGAACAGGTGCCGAGCGCTTGCCATCGCTTCTCGGCCTTCTGGCTAAGATCAAGTGTAGTATCTGTTCTTATCAGTTTAATATCTGATACGTCCCCTATCTGGGGACCATATATTAAATGGATTTTTAGAACAGGGAGCTGGAATCGGAGCTTGCTCTGTCCACTCCACGCATTGACCTGGTATTGCATTACTTCCAGGATCGGTGCACCCCTTTCCAATTCAGTTGAAAGAAAGAGACAGAGGACTGACCGACCAACAGAGAAGATTGCTGCACCTGGCAAGCTAGCAAAGAGAAAATTGACAGTTGGACGTGGCCTGATGCTGTGACTGACTCTACCTGAAAGGTACTTCATTAATTATTTTCATTGATTGATTGATTGATTGATTGATTGCAAATGACATTACTGCTGCAAAGTGTCTGATTTGCTGCCATTTTATTCAATTTTAAATGCATTGAATTCTTTTAAAATTTTTGGGCATAAATTTATTTCTGAACTTGCACTTGACCGGACACTTGAATGGGTGTGGTCAAACGGTGGGAGTGGTTTATGCAGATTCGCAAAATTCGGCAAAATCCGCTGGCGTCACAAGATAACATTTGCACATGTCACTTTGCCTTGCACAAAAGTTTTTCTTTTCTTTTTTTTCACTTTTGGTGGCAGGTAGGGAAAACCTGCACAAGCTAATTGATTTCTACTTCATTAAGGGAAAGGAAAAAAAAACAAAAAAAAAAACAAAATAGGGCTGCAGCAGCATGGTGCACACCTTGAGCGGTGCACAGTGAACACGGAAGGGCGCCAGAACAGGTGCCGAGCGCTTGCCATCGCTTCTCGGCCTTCTGGCTAAGATCAAGTGTAGTATCTGTTCTTATCAGTTTAATATCTGATACGTCCCCTATCTGGGGACCATATATTAAATGGATTTTTAGAACAGGGAGCTGGAATCGGAGCTTGCTCTGTCCACTCCACGCATTGACCTGGTATTGCATTACTTCCAGGATCGGTGCACCCCTTTCCAATTCAGTTGAAAGAAAGAGACAGAGGACTGACCGACCAACAGAGAAGATTGCTGCACCTGGCAAGCTAGCAAAGAGAAAATTGACAGTTGGACGTGGCCTGATGCTGTGACTGACTCTACCTGAAAGGTACTTCATTAATTATTTTCTTTGATTGATTGATTGATTGATTGATTGATTGCAAATGACATTACTGCTGCAAAGTGTCTGATTTGCTGCCATTTTATTCAATTTTAAATGCATTGAATTCTTTTAAAATTTTTGGGCATAAATTTATTTCTGAACTTGCACTTGACCGGACACTTGAATGGGTGTGGTCAAACGGTGGGAGTGGTTTATGCAGATTCGCAAAATTCGGCAAAATCCGCTGGCGTCACAAGATAACATTTGCACATGTCACTTTGCCTTGCACAAAAGTTTTTCTTTTCTTTTTTTTCACTTTTGGTGGCAGGTAGGGAAAACCTGCACAAGCTAATTGATTTCTACTTCATTAAGGGAAAGGAAAAAAAAACAAAAAAAAAAACAAAATAGGGCTGCAGCAGCATGGTGCACACCTTGAGCGGTGCACAGTGAACACGGAAGGGCGCCAGAACAGGTGCCGAGCGCTTGCCATCGCTTCTCGGCCTTCTGGCTAAGATCAAGTGTAGTATCTGTTCTTATCAGTTTAATATCTGATACGTCCCCTATCTGGGGACCATATATTAAATGGATTTTTAGAACAGGGAGCTGGAATCGGAGCTTGCTCTGTCCACTCCACGCATTGACCTGGTATTGCATTACTTCCAGGATCGGTGCACCCCTTTCCAATTCAGTTGAAAGAAAGAGACAGAGGACTGACCGACCAACAGAGAAGATTGCTGCACCTGGCAAGCTAGCAAAGAGAAAATTGACAGTTGGACGTGGCCTGATGCTGTGACTGACTCTACCTGAAAGGTACTTCATTAATTATTTTCTTTGATTGATTGATTGATTGATTGATTGATTGCAAATGACATTACTGCTGCAAAGTGTCTGATTTGCTGCCATTTTATTCAATTTTAAATGCATTGAATTCTTTTAAAATTTTTGGGCATAAATTTATTTCTGAACTTGCACTTGACCGGACACTTGAATGGGTGTGGTCAAACGGTGGGAGTGGTTTATGCAGATTCGCAAAATTCGGCAAAATCCGCTGGCGTCACAAGATAACATTTGCACATGTCACTTTGCCTTGCACAAAAGTTTTTCTTTTCTTTTTTTTCACTTTTGGTGGCAGGTAGGGAAAACCTGCACAAGCTAATTGATTTCTACTTCATTAAGGGAAAGGAAAAAAAAACAAAAAAAAAAACAAAATAGGGCTGCAGCAGCATGGTGCACACCTTGAGCGGTGCACAGTGAACACGGAAGGGCGCCAGAACAGGTGCCGAGCGCTTGCCATCGCTTCTCGGCCTTCTGGCTAAGATCAAGTGTAGTATCTGTTCTTATCAGTTTAATATCTGATACGTCCCCTATCTGGGGACCATATATTAAATGGATTTTTAGAACAGGGAGCTGGAATCGGAGCTTGCTCTGTCCACTCCACGCATTGACCTGGTATTGCATTACTTCCAGGATCGGTGCACCCCTTTCCAATTCAGTTGAAAGAAAGAGACAGAGGACTGACCGACCAACAGAGAAGATTGCTGCACCTGGCAAGCTAGCAAAGAGAAAATTGACAGTTGGACGTGGCCTGATGCTGTGACTGACTCTACCTGAAAGGTACTTCATTAATTATTTTCTTTGATTGATTGATTGATTGATTGATTGATTGCAAATGACATTACTGCTGCAAAGTGTCTGATTTGCTGCCATTTTATTCAATTTTAAATGCATTGAATTCTTTTAAAATTTTTGGGCATAAATTTATTTCTGAACTTGCACTTGACCGGACACTTGAATGGGTGTGGTCAAACGGTGGGAGTGGTTTATGCAGATTCGCAAAATTCGGCAAAATCCGCTGGCGTCACAAGATAACATTTGCACATGTCACTTTGCCTTGCACAAAAGTTTTTCTTTTCTTTTTTTTCACTTTTGGTGGCAGGTAGGGAAAACCTGCACAAGCTAATTGATTTCTACTTCATTAAGGGAAAGGAAAAAAAAACAAAAAAAAAAACAAAATAGGGCTGCAGCAGCATGGTGCACACCTTGAGCGGTGCACAGTGAACACGGAAGGGCGCCAGAACAGGTGCCGAGCGCTTGCCATCGCTTCTCGGCCTTCTGGCTAAGATCAAGTGTAGTATCTGTTCTTATCAGTTTAATATCTGATACGTCCCCTATCTGGGGACCATATATTAAATGGATTTTTAGAACAGGGAGCTGGAATCGGAGCTTGCTCTGTCCACTCCACGCATTGACCTGGTATTGCATTACTTCCAGGATCGGTGCACCCCTTTCCAATTCAGTTGAAAGAAAGAGACAGAGGACTGACCGACCAACAGAGAAGATTGCTGCACCTGGCAAGCTAGCAAAGAGAAAATTGACAGTTGGACGTGGCCTGATGCTGTGACTGACTCTACCTGAAAGGTACTTCATTAATTATTTTCTTTGATTGATTGATTGATTGATTGATTGATTGCAAATGACATTACTGCTGCAAAGTGTCTGATTTGCTGCCATTTTATTCAATTTTAAATGCATTGAATTCTTTTAAAATTTTTGGGCATAAATTTATTTCTGAACTTGCACTTGACCGGACACTTGAATGGGTGTGGTCAAACGGTGGGAGTGGTTTATGCAGATTCGCAAAATTCGGCAAAATCCGCTGGCGTCACAAGATAACATTTGCACATGTCACTTTGCCTTGCACAAAAGTTTTTCTTTTCTTTTTTTTCACTTTTGGTGGCAGGTAGGGAAAACCTGCACAAGCTAATTGATTTCTACTTCATTAAGGGAAAGGAAAAAAAAACAAAAAAAAAAACAAAATAGGGCTGCAGCAGCATGGTGCACACCTTGAGCGGTGCACAGTGAACACGGAAGGGCGCCAGAACAGGTGCCGAGCGCTTGCCATCGCTTCTCGGCCTTCTGGCTAAGATCAAGTGTAGTATCTGTTCTTATCAGTTTAATATCTGATACGTCCCCTATCTGGGGACCATATATTAAATGGATTTTTAGAACAGGGAGCTGGAATCGGAGCTTGCTCTGTCCACTCCACGCATTGACCTGGTATTGCATTACTTCCAGGATCGGTGCACCCCTTTCCAATTCAGTTGAAAGAAAGAGACAGAGGACTGACCGACCAACAGAGAAGATTGCTGCACCTGGCAAGCTAGCAAAGAGAAAATTGACAGTTGGACGTGGCCTGATGCTGTGACTGACTCTACCTGAAAGGTACTTCATTAATTATTTTCTTTGATTGATTGATTGATTGATTGATTGATTGCAAATGACATTACTGCTGCAAAGTGTCTGATTTGCTGCCATTTTATTCAATTTTAAATGCATTGAATTCTTTTAAAATTTTTGGGCATAAATTTATTTCTGAACTTGCACTTGACCGGACACTTGAATGGGTGTGGTCAAACGGTGGGAGTGGTTTATGCAGATTCGCAAAATTCGGCAAAATCCGCTGGCGTCACAAGATAACATTTGCACATGTCACTTTGCCTTGCACAAAAGTTTTTCTTTTCTTTTTTTTCACTTTTGGTGGCAGGTAGGGAAAACCTGCACAAGCTAATTGATTTCTACTTCATTAAGGGAAAGGAAAAAAAAACAAAAAAAAAAACAAAATAGGGCTGCAGCAGCATGGTGCACACCTTGAGCGGTGCACAGTGAACACGGAAGGGCGCCAGAACAGGTGCCGAGCGCTTGCCATCGCTTCTCGGCCTTCTGGCTAAGATCAAGTGTAGTATCTGTTCTTATCAGTTTAATATCTGATACGTCCCCTATCTGGGGACCATATATTAAATGGATTTTTAGAACAGGGAGCTGGAATCGGAGCTTGCTCTGTCCACTCCACGCATTGACCTGGTATTGCATTACTTCCAGGATCGGTGCACCCCTTTCCAATTCAGTTGAAAGAAAGAGACAGAGGACTGACCGACCAACAGAGAAGATTGCTGCACCTGGCAAGCTAGCAAAGAGAAAATTGACAGTTGGACGTGGCCTGATGCTGTGACTGACTCTACCTGAAAGGTACTTCATTAATTATTTTCTTTGATTGATTGATTGATTGATTGATTGATTGCAAATGACATTACTGCTGCAAAGTGTCTGATTTGCTGCCATTTTATTCAATTTTAAATGCATTGAATTCTTTTAAAATTTTTGGGCATAAATTTATTTCTGAACTTGCACTTGACCGGACACTTGAATGGGTGTGGTCAAACGGTGGGAGTGGTTTATGCAGATTCGCAAAATTCGGCAAAATCCGCTGGCGTCACAAGATAACATTTGCACATGTCACTTTGCCTTGCACAAAAGTTTTTCTTTTCTTTTTTTTCACTTTTGGTGGCAGGTAGGGAAAACCTGCACAAGCTAATTGATTTCTACTTCATTAAGGGAAAGGAAAAAAAAACAAAAAAAAAAACAAAATAGGGCTGCAGCAGCATGGTGCACACCTTGAGCGGTGCACAGTGAACACGGAAGGGCGCCAGAACAGGTGCCGAGCGCTTGCCATCGCTTCTCGGCCTTCTGGCTAAGATCAAGTGTAGTATCTGTTCTTATCAGTTTAATATCTGATACGTCCCCTATCTGGGGACCATATATTAAATGGATTTTTAGAACAGGGAGCTGGAATCGGAGCTTGCTCTGTCCACTCCACGCATTGACCTGGTATTGCATTACTTCCAGGATCGGTGCACCCCTTTCCAATTCAGTTGAAAGAAAGAGACAGAGGACTGACCGACCAACAGAGAAGATTGCTGCACCTGGCAAGCTAGCAAAGAGAAAATTGACAGTTGGACGTGGCCTGATGCTGTGACTGACTCTACCTGAAAGGTACTTCATTAATTATTTTCTTTGATTGATTGATTGATTGATTGATTGATTGCAAATGACATTACTGCTGCAAAGTGTCTGATTTGCTGCCATTTTATTCAATTTTAAATGCATTGAATTCTTTTAAAATTTTTGGGCATAAATTTATTTCTGAACTTGCACTTGACCGGACACTTGAATGGGTGTGGTCAAACGGTGGGAGTGGTTTATGCAGATTCGCAAAATTCGGCAAAATCCGCTGGCGTCACAAGATAACATTTGCACATGTCACTTTGCCTTGCACAAAAGTTTTTCTTTTCTTTTTTTTCACTTTTGGTGGCAGGTAGGGAAAACCTGCACAAGCTAATTGATTTCTACTTCATTAAGGGAAAGGAAAAAAAAACAAAAAAAAAAACAAAATAGGGCTGCAGCAGCATGGTGCACACCTTGAGCGGTGCACAGTGAACACGGAAGGGCGCCAGAACAGGTGCCGAGCGCTTGCCATCGCTTCTCGGCCTTCTGGCAAAGATCAAGTGATTTGTCTGTTCAGTGGCAAGTTATTTGGTCCAAGTCAGTGCGACAGGCCCTCTTAGGTACCCTCCCCCTCGGCCTGGTGGGATCGTCCGGGTTCATTGCCCGGACTTCACCCACCTGCTGCTATAGGGGGGGAGGATTAGTCCTGAGAGGAACGAGGAGGGATCCCCCAGTGAGCTCTCTTTTGAGTCCTTAGTGGCTAAAGAGAAACATTTTGTTGCGTTGGTTGCGGTAACCGGTTGCGGACATGGACAGGCCTTTTAAACAAGTGCCTGAATATGTCCGCATCCCAAATTCCCTGAGGATCCACCTCAGTGGAGCTGAGACTGGAGGCCGTCCAGTTGTTTTTGTGGTAGAAAAGGTGTTGGAGGGCGTCCTCCAAGTACATAGGCGTAATGTCCTGGCCATGCAGGACTACCAGAAAAGAGGGGACTATGACATTACTTTTAATGGCCCGGAATATTACAAAACTGCCTTAGGCATGGCCCGTTTACACCGCCAGAAATTAGCTGATATGGGCGTTGATGTGCTACTGCACCATGGCGAGAGAACCATACTAACTCTTAAAATGTACTCCCCATTAGTGCCTGATGATGTAGTAATAAGGTTTGTTAAATTCTTTTTTCTAGACGTGGAATTCCTTGGATCCGTCGAAAATGAATGCGGCATATGGTGCGTCAAGTGGCGGTTCTCAGTCAATTTAAAGATGGGCGAGGATGGACGACCACTACTCCCACCCGCCCGGTTCCGACTCGGTACGGTGAATGGCGACCTCTTTTATAAGGGGATGCAGCCCTTCTGCAGGAGCTGTGGGAAGTACGGCCACACCAAAGAAAGCTGCAATGTTACCTGTCGAAATTGCGGCGGCACTGACCACCAGATGAAGAACTGTGAAAGCGACAGGCGCTGCAATTTCTGCCAGCAGGTGGGACACCTGTACAGGGAATGCCCCCACAACAAATGTGCCGGAGATGACACGTCAGCTGAGCCTGGCCCGGAGGGAGAGGAAAAGGAGGAGGAGAGGAAGGAAGAGTCACCAATGGAGACCACAGGTGAAGAACCAGAGGTGCCCCCGGCCCCCCCAGAGGTACCGCCTGATCCCCCGGAGACCCCACCGGCCCGCCAGGGGGGGGAGCAAATGGAGACTGCTGGAACAGAGTCTGCCGAGTTGGTGAGCATGGTCATTGCAGATACCCCGAGGGTAGGGACCAGGATTGTATTTGAGGAGGGCGAAGCTGTAGACCTGGGGCCAAAAAAACTCAAAAAGTCTGCCTCGCAGGGTACTAAGGGTGCTGGGAAGACCCATAGTGGCAGCGGGCCTAAGAGGTCGGAAAGCCAGCCAGCGCCCGACTCAGGGTCCAAGTCCGGGTCAAAGAGAGGGATAGGTATGGGCATTCTCAGAGATCCTAGGTTCCATTACGGGGATGAGGGGGTGGTGTCGCCCAGGGGAGTGGGCGTGTCGGGTGAGACTGGTGTGCCCGCCCCAGGTGATGCTGTCCCTGACCCGTACGAAATGGTAAACACACCGCCATGTGCGCAGCCCCCCCCTCCCGTAGATCAGCCGGGTGAAAGCCCGAGGGAGGAAGGGGGGTCCCCGGGTAGACCACCTGACTCATACGAAATGGATCTGAATGCCCAGTCCCTGGAGGCCCTAGTGGACCTGTGGCCAAACATTGACGCGAGATCCCGTAGCGGGGTTATCTGCGGTTTTGACGATGCTAGCTCCCTCTCCTTTTCCCCCAGGTCTGACCTGAGTGGGGAAGATTGCCAGATAGTGAGGCGGGCTGGTGGGTCAGAAGATTAGCATACAGAAACCAGGAAGTCTTCCTTGGGATGAAGTATCGTTGTTTTTTTCGTGTGAACTATAACCTCTCCTTCTCTCCTCATGGCAGTCCTGAAGGGCATTACACTAAATATAAGGAGCGCCAGCAGCAGAAGGAGGCGTGCGGCTTTAATGAATTATCTTTCACTTTTATCGGCATCAGTGTTTTTCCTGCAGGAGTGCAGCATCCCCCACCGTTCAAACTACGAAATCTACGAAAGAGACTGGATCTATGGTTCGTCTGCGTGGTCCGGGTCTAACGAGCCCGGATCCGCCGGGGTCGCCATTCTTTTTAGGGGAAACATTCAAATTGATTTTATCCAAGAAATTTTACCTGGTAGGATTTTATTGGTTAAAGCTTTTATTGACGGCACTAGATGGCAGTTTTTAAATTTTTATGCTTCCCCCAACAGAGACGACAGGGCAAGGATGATGGAGGTATTACAACTGCATATAAATTCTGCTGAACCCCTCATCCTTGCCGGGGATTTTAACACCGTCCTCAAGGGTGAGCGCCGGCTGACAAGCAGCAATAGTCGCAACTACGATAAAACCTCCGGTATGCTCAAAAACATAATCATTGACAATAATTTAACAGACGTGTACAAAACTTGTAACAGGGGCATACCGGAGGAAGCCGGCGCCACCTGGAGCAACGCAACCTGTAGTTCTAGAATCGATTTTGTTTTATGCTCTGAGGACGTACTGCCATCTAGTTGCGAGGTTTTAGCCAATGTTTTTTCTGACCATAAAATGATATGTTTTACTGTGAATCTTAATAATAATCATTTTAGAGGTTTTAGGTCTTGGAAATTGAATGTTTCCCTGCTAGACGATCCACGGGTGGCAGAAGATTTTAAAAGGTTTTATGCGGTCTGCAGGCGGCAAAGAAATCCCCAGTCCTCCATCGTAGCCTGGTGGGAAGACACAAAAAAGAAAATTCGTAAGTTTTTTATCAAATGGGGAAAAAAGATCGCAAAGGAAAACAGGGCTTTTTATGACAATTTAAACACCCGCTTGCAGACCTTTTACTATTTTAAAAACCATGGCCTTGATATGGAACACGAGATTTTAATTCTGAAGGAAGAAATTAGAAAATGTCTGGAAAAGAAAGGGAAGGAGATTATCTTCCGCTCCCGTATTAAGCACATAGAACAAAATGAAACGTGTTCCAGATATTTTTTTAAAAAGGCAAACGGTAAAAAAGAGTGCATCTCAGAAATTGATGGTGAATCTAATATCCAAAATATTTTAAAAAAGGTACATGGTTTTTATTCTAACCTTTTTAGTGCTAAGCCCGTGGATCAGTCTTTTTTAGATGACTCGCTGAAAGAAATTACAGCAGTTTTAGACCCTGTCTCACAAAACTTTTTATCCCGAGAGCCCAATGAGAGGGAAATTTTAGACGCTATTAAAAGCTTTAAGACGGGGAAGGTGCCCGGACTGGATGGTATGCCTGTCGAATTTTATGTAAAGTTTTATGAAGTTTTAAAGGATGACCTTTTTACTTTGTTTTTAGAGGTTTTTAGATCCAAGCAGATCCCGGGGTCCTGGAAAAGAGGTGTGGTAACTTTGATATATAAAAAAGGAGAAAAAAGTGATTTAAAAAATTGGAGGCCAATCACACTCCTAAACACGGATTATAAAATCATGGCTAAGCTGTGTGCTACCCGCCTCAAAAACATCGCCGCTAAAATAATTCACGGAAACCAGGTATGTGCAATCCCGGGGCGCAACATCTGGGAGAACCTTAATTTAATAAAGGACGTGATAGAGGATACTAAGAGCCGCAGAGGTCATTTGGCAATACTTTCCATAGACTTTGAAAAAGCCTTCGACAGAGTGTCGCATTTTTATTTGTTTAAGGTTTTAGAGAAGATGGGCATACCTGAAGGTTTTTTATTATCGCTACGGGCTTTTTATGACTGTTGTACTAGCCAAGTTTTAATCAATGGTTTTAAAACAGAGGAATTTTTTTTAGAATCAGGGGTAAAACAGGGGTGTCCCTTGTCCCCACTGCTTTTTATTTGTGCGTTAGAGCCTCTTTTAAGTGTAATACGCAAAGACAAGCAGATCCATGGCGTCCCCCTCCCAGGGGGGGCGGGGGTCGAGGCTAAAGCAGTGGGGTACATGGACGATGTCGCGATTTTATGCAGGGACACCCCTTCGCTTTTAAAAACATTAAGACAAATCGAGTTTTATTGCTGTGCCTCTGGTTTTAAGGTTAATTTTAACAAGAGCTCTGTTTTAGAAATTGGGAGAGGAATGGATTTTAAAGATGTACCCGTCCCAGTTTTAGAGTCAATAACCATTTTAGGCATTTCTTTCAGCGAGTCTAATAATGGCGTGACAAGTTGGAACATGGTGGCGGACAAGGTAAATGCTAAGCTGTGTCTCTGGAAATTGAGGAATCTGTCCATGGAGGGTAAAGTGCTGGTTTTAAAGATGATTATTTTACCGATTTTACTCTATTTAAGCATGGTGTTCCCTCCCCCCACAAATATGCTTAAAAAAATCACGAAAAACTGTTACACGTTCTTTTGGAACTCCCCTATGGAGAAATTAAAACGAAGTGAAGTAATGAAGTCCAAAAAGAACGGGGGGAGGGATTTTCCCGATTTTAGCAGATTCCTTTTATTAAAATATTTTTGCTACGTTTTTAACACTCTTTTTAAAAACAACCATTGGTCATATTTTACTCGTTATTATCTAGGTTTTTTTATGCGGAGATTTAAGTGGTTCGATATCGTTTTAACAGCCCCTTACTCTTTTAAATTAGTCCCGCACTATGTGATAATAGAAAAAATTGTGTTTTTATATGACTTAAAAAGTAAGAGTGTTGAACTTCTTAAGAATAGCAAAAAGTTAATCGCAGATTTTAAAAGCAAAGAGGTCGTGTGTAAGATTGGTAACCTCAGTGAGCAAAAGAGCAAAACCGCGTGGATTTTAATTAACGCTTCTTATCTTTTTAACCCACAGAGAGACCTCGCCTGGAGTTGCGCCCAGATGTGCCTTCCATGCCGGGCGTTCCAATACCGGAGGGGCTATGCGAGGTCCGCCGTCTGTCCCAGGACTGGATGTAGGAGAGATGAAACAATACAACACCTCCTTTGGGACTGCAGTTTCGCGCAAGATTTCTGGAAGCTGTTTTTTCCACTTTTAAAGAAGATGGCGGACCTCCAGATTTTAACCCCTGAAACTATTTTATATGGACTATTCAGATGCCCCTCCCAAAGACATCAGGCGACGGCGTGGAAGGCCATCAACACAGCAAAGGGCGCACTCTGGGCGGCGAGAAACATTTTAGTCTTTAAACATGAACTTTTAACTACACGCGACGTTTTAAATCTGTGTTTTAGTGGAATGTATTTATATTATGTTTTAGACAAAAAACAGAACGCTCCTGCAATAAAATTATGGCATTATGAGGAGTGGAGAACAGCTACTTGACGTCACCATGTGTCCAACTTATGTACCGAGTCGGAATCTTTTAATGAACTGTGATATGATATTTTATGCATTTCTGTGACTGAGACGTGTAAACTTGTATATTTATGTTATTTTATGCTAAATTATGTGATTATTTGTATACATGAATAATCATAAAAATGTATGTTACTTGACTTTCTTGCTTAATAAAAATGGCCCTTAGTGGCTAGTAAATCAAAAAAAAATCTGTTCTTATCAGTTTAATATCTGATACGTCCCCTATCTGGGGACCATATATTAAATGGATTTTTAGAACAGGGAGCTGGAATCGGAGCTTGCTCTGTCCACTCCACGCATTGACCTGGTATTGCATTACTTCCAGGATCGGTGCACCCCTTTCCAATTCAGTTGAAAGAAAGAGACAGAGGACTGACCGACCAACAGAGAAGATTGCTGCACCTGGCAAGCTAGCAAAGAGAAAATTGACAGTTGGACGTGGCCTGATGCTGTGACTGACTCTACCTGAAAGGTACTTCATTAATTATTTTCTTTGATTGATTGATTGATTGATTGATTGATTGCAAATGACATTACTGCTGCAAAGTGTCTGATTTGCTGCCATTTTATTCAATTTTAAATGCATTGAATTCTTTTAAAATTTTTGGGCATAAATTTATTTCTGAACTTGCACTTGACCGGACACTTGAATGGGTGTGGTCAAACGGTGGGAGTGGTTTATGCAGATTCGCAAAATTCGGCAAAATCCGCTGGCGTCACAAGATAACATTTGCACATGTCACTTTGCCTTGCACAAAAGTTTTTCTTTTCTTTTTTTTCACTTTTGGTGGCAGGTAGGGAAAACCTGCACAAGCTAATTGATTTCTACTTCATTAAGGGAAAGGAAAAAAAAACAAAAAAAAAAACAAAATAGGGCTGCAGCAGCATGGTGCACACCTTGAGCGGTGCACAGTGAACACGGAAGGGCGCCAGAACAGGTGCCGAGCGCTTGCCATCGCTTCTCGGCCTTCTGGCTAAGATCAAGTGTAGTATCTGTTCTTATCAGTTTAATATCTGATACGTCCCCTATCTGGGGACCATATATTAAATGGATTTTTAGAACAGGGAGCTGGAATCGGAGCTTGCTCTGTCCACTCCACGCATTGACCTGGTATTGCATTACTTCCAGGATCGGTGCACCCCTTTCCAATTCAGTTGAAAGAAAGAGACAGAGGACTGACCGACCAACAGAGAAGATTGCTGCACCTGGCAAGCTAGCAAAGAGAAAATTGACAGTTGGACGTGGCCTGATGCTGTGACTGACTCTACCTGAAAGGTACTTCATTAATTATTTTCTTTGATTGATTGATTGATTGATTGATTGATTGCAAATGACATTACTGCTGCAAAGTGTCTGATTTGCTGCCATTTTATTCAATTTTAAATGCATTGAATTCTTTTAAAATTTTTGGGCATAAATTTATTTCTGAACTTGCACTTGACCGGACACTTGAATGGGTGTGGTCAAACGGTGGGAGTGGTTTATGCAGATTCGCAAAATTCGGCAAAATCCGCTGGCGTCACAAGATAACATTTGCACATGTCACTTTGCCTTGCACAAAAGTTTTTCTTTTCTTTTTTTTCACTTTTGGTGGCAGGTAGGGAAAACCTGCACAAGCTAATTGATTTCTACTTCATTAAGGGAAAGGAAAAAAAAACAAAAAAAAAAACAAAATAGGGCTGCAGCAGCATGGTGCACACCTTGAGCGGTGCACAGTGAACACGGAAGGGCGCCAGAACAGGTGCCGAGCGCTTGCCATCGCTTCTCGGCCTTCTGGCTAAGATCAAGTGTAGTATCTGTTCTTATCAGTTTAATATCTGATACGTCCCCTATCTGGGGACCATATATTAAATGGATTTTTAGAACAGGGAGCTGGAATCGGAGCTTGCTCTGTCCACTCCACGCATTGACCTGGTATTGCATTACTTCCAGGATCGGTGCACCCCTTTCCAATTCAGTTGAAAGAAAGAGACAGAGGACTGACCGACCAACAGAGAAGATTGCTGCACCTGGCAAGCTAGCAAAGAGAAAATTGACAGTTGGACGTGGCCTGATGCTGTGACTGACTCTACCTGAAAGGTACTTCATTAATTATTTTCTTTGATTGATTGATTGATTGATTGATTGATTGCAAATGACATTACTGCTGCAAAGTGTCTGATTTGCTGCCATTTTATTCAATTTTAAATGCATTGAATTCTTTTAAAATTTTTGGGCATAAATTTATTTCTGAACTTGCACTTGACCGGACACTTGAATGGGTGTGGTCAAACGGTGGGAGTGGTTTATGCAGATTCGCAAAATTCGGCAAAATCCGCTGGCGTCACAAGATAACATTTGCACATGTCACTTTGCCTTGCACAAAAGTTTTTCTTTTCTTTTTTTTCACTTTTGGTGGCAGGTAGGGAAAACCTGCACAAGCTAATTGATTTCTACTTCATTAAGGGAAAGGAAAAAAAAACAAAAAAAAAAACAAAATAGGGCTGCAGCAGCATGGTGCACACCTTGAGCGGTGCACAGTGAACACGGAAGGGCGCCAGAACAGGTGCCGAGCGCTTGCCATCGCTTCTCGGCCTTCTGGCTAAGATCAAGTGTAGTATCTGTTCTTATCAGTTTAATATCTGATACGTCCCCTATCTGGGGACCATATATTAAATGGATTTTTAGAACAGGGAGCTGGAATCGGAGCTTGCTCTGTCCACTCCACGCATTGACCTGGTATTGCATTACTTCCAGGATCGGTGCACCCCTTTCCAATTCAGTTGAAAGAAAGAGACAGAGGACTGACCGACCAACAGAGAAGATTGCTGCACCTGGCAAGCTAGCAAAGAGAAAATTGACAGTTGGACGTGGCCTGATGCTGTGACTGACTCTACCTGAAAGGTACTTCATTAATTATTTTCTTTGATTGATTGATTGATTGATTGATTGATTGCAAATGACATTACTGCTGCAAAGTGTCTGATTTGCTGCCATTTTATTCAATTTTAAATGCATTGAATTCTTTTAAAATTTTTGGGCATAAATTTATTTCTGAACTTGCACTTGACCGGACACTTGAATGGGTGTGGTCAAACGGTGGGAGTGGTTTATGCAGATTCGCAAAATTCGGCAAAATCCGCTGGCGTCACAAGATAACATTTGCACATGTCACTTTGCCTTGCACAAAAGTTTTTCTTTTCTTTTTTTTCACTTTTGGTGGCAGGTAGGGAAAACCTGCACAAGCTAATTGATTTCTACTTCATTAAGGGAAAGGAAAAAAAAACAAAAAAAAAAACAAAATAGGGCTGCAGCAGCATGGTGCACACCTTGAGCGGTGCACAGTGAACACGGAAGGGCGCCAGAACAGGTGCCGAGCGCTTGCCATCGCTTCTCGGCCTTCTGGCTAAGATCAAGTGTAGTATCTGTTCTTATCAGTTTAATATCTGATACGTCCCCTATCTGGGGACCATATATTAAATGGATTTTTAGAACAGGGAGCTGGAATCGGAGCTTGCTCTGTCCACTCCACGCATTGACCTGGTATTGCATTACTTCCAGGATCGGTGCACCCCTTTCCAATTCAGTTGAAAGAAAGAGACAGAGGACTGACCGACCAACAGAGAAGATTGCTGCACCTGGCAAGCTAGCAAAGAGAAAATTGACAGTTGGACGTGGCCTGATGCTGTGACTGACTCTACCTGAAAGGTACTTCATTAATTATTTTCTTTGATTGATTGATTGATTGATTGATTGATTGCAAATGACATTACTGCTGCAAAGTGTCTGATTTGCTGCCATTTTATTCAATTTTAAATGCATTGAATTCTTTTAAAATTTTTGGGCATAAATTTATTTCTGAACTTGCACTTGACCGGACACTTGAATGGGTGTGGTCAAACGGTGGGAGTGGTTTATGCAGATTCGCAAAATTCGGCAAAATCCGCTGGCGTCACAAGATAACATTTGCACATGTCACTTTGCCTTGCACAAAAGTTTTTCTTTTCTTTTTTTTCACTTTTGGTGGCAGGTAGGGAAAACCTGCACAAGCTAATTGATTTCTACTTCATTAAGGGAAAGGAAAAAAAAACAAAAAAAAAAACAAAATAGGGCTGCAGCAGCATGGTGCACACCTTGAGCGGTGCACAGTGAACACGGAAGGGCGCCAGAACAGGTGCCGAGCGCTTGCCATCGCTTCTCGGCCTTCTGGCTAAGATCAAGTGTAGTATCTGTTCTTATCAGTTTAATATCTGATACGTCCCCTATCTGGGGACCATATATTAAATGGATTTTTAGAACAGGGAGCTGGAATCGGAGCTTGCTCTGTCCACTCCACGCATTGACCTGGTATTGCATTACTTCCAGGATCGGTGCACCCCTTTCCAATTCAGTTGAAAGAAAGAGACAGAGGACTGACCGACCAACAGAGAAGATTGCTGCACCTGGCAAGCTAGCAAAGAGAAAATTGACAGTTGGACGTGGCCTGATGCTGTGACTGACTCTACCTGAAAGGTACTTCATTAATTATTTTCTTTGATTGATTGATTGATTGATTGATTGATTGCAAATGACATTACTGCTGCAAAGTGTCTGATTTGCTGCCATTTTATTCAATTTTAAATGCATTGAATTCTTTTAAAATTTTTGGGCATAAATTTATTTCTGAACTTGCACTTGACCGGACACTTGAATGGGTGTGGTCAAACGGTGGGAGTGGTTTATGCAGATTCGCAAAATTCGGCAAAATCCGCTGGCGTCACAAGATAACATTTGCACATGTCACTTTGCCTTGCACAAAAGTTTTTCTTTTCTTTTTTTTCACTTTTGGTGGCAGGTAGGGAAAACCTGCACAAGCTAATTGATTTCTACTTCATTAAGGGAAAGGAAAAAAAAACAAAAAAAAAAACAAAATAGGGCTGCAGCAGCATGGTGCACACCTTGAGCGGTGCACAGTGAACACGGAAGGGCGCCAGAACAGGTGCCGAGCGCTTGCCATCGCTTCTCGGCCTTCTGGCTAAGATCAAGTGTAGTATCTGTTCTTATCAGTTTAATATCTGATACGTCCCCTATCTGGGGACCATATATTAAATGGATTTTTAGAACAGGGAGCTGGAATCGGAGCTTGCTCTGTCCACTCCACGCATTGACCTGGTATTGCATTACTTCCAGGATCGGTGCACCCCTTTCCAATTCAGTTGAAAGAAAGAGACAGAGGACTGACCGACCAACAGAGAAGATTGCTGCACCTGGCAAGCTAGCAAAGAGAAAATTGACAGTTGGACGTGGCCTGATGCTGTGACTGACTCTACCTGAAAGGTACTTCATTAATTATTTTCTTTGATTGATTGATTGATTGATTGATTGATTGCAAATGACATTACTGCTGCAAAGTGTCTGATTTGCTGCCATTTTATTCAATTTTAAATGCATTGAATTCTTTTAAAATTTTTGGGCATAAATTTATTTCTGAACTTGCACTTGACCGGACACTTGAATGGGTGTGGTCAAACGGTGGGAGTGGTTTATGCAGATTCGCAAAATTCGGCAAAATCCGCTGGCGTCACAAGATAACATTTGCACATGTCACTTTGCCTTGCACAAAAGTTTTTCTTTTCTTTTTTTTCACTTTTGGTGGCAGGTAGGGAAAACCTGCACAAGCTAATTGATTTCTACTTCATTAAGGGAAAGGAAAAAAAAACAAAAAAAAAAACAAAATAGGGCTGCAGCAGCATGGTGCACACCTTGAGCGGTGCACAGTG
Organism: Leptodactylus fuscus; assembly: GCF_031893055.1. Classification (NCBI taxonomy): domain Eukaryota; kingdom Metazoa; phylum Chordata; class Amphibia; order Anura; family Leptodactylidae; genus Leptodactylus; species Leptodactylus fuscus. The sequence goes on from NW_027440392.1 coordinate 87,561, forward strand.
AACACGGAAGGGCGCCAGAACAGGTGCCGAGCGCTTGCCATCGCTTCTCGGCCTTCTGGCTAAGATCAAGTGTAGTATCTGTTCTTATCAGTTTAATATCTGATACGTCCCCTATCTGGGGACCATATATTAAATGGATTTTTAGAACAGGGAGCTGGAATCGGAGCTTGCTCTGTCCACTCCACGCATTGACCTGGTATTGCATTACTTCCAGGATCGGTGCACCCCTTTCCAATTCAGTTGAAAGAAAGAGACAGAGGACTGACCGACCAACAGAGAAGATTGCTGCACCTGGCAAGCTAGCAAAGAGAAAATTGACAGTTGGACGTGGCCTGATGCTGTGACTGACTCTACCTGAAAGGTACTTCATTAATTATTTTCTTTGATTGATTGATTGATTGATTGATTGATTGCAAATGACATTACTGCTGCAAAGTGTCTGATTTGCTGCCATTTTATTCAATTTTAAATGCATTGAATTCTTTTAAAATTTTTGGGCATAAATTTATTTCTGAACTTGCACTTGACCGGACACTTGAATGGGTGTGGTCAAACGGTGGGAGTGGTTTATGCAGATTCGCAAAATTCGGCAAAATCCGCTGGCGTCACAAGATAACATTTGCACATGTCACTTTGCCTTGCACAAAAGTTTTTCTTTTCTTTTTTTTCACTTTTGGTGGCAGGTAGGGAAAACCTGCACAAGCTAATTGATTTCTACTTCATTAAGGGAAAGGAAAAAAAAACAAAAAAAAAAACAAAATAGGGCTGCAGCAGCATGGTGCACACCTTGAGCGGTGCACAGTGAACACGGAAGGGCGCCAGAACAGGTGCCGAGCGCTTGCCATCGCTTCTCGGCCTTCTGGCTAAGATCAAGTGTAGTATCTGTTCTTATCAGTTTAATATCTGATACGTCCCCTATCTGGGGACCATATATTAAATGGATTTTTAGAACAGGGAGCTGGAATCGGAGCTTGCTCTGTCCACTCCACGCATTGACCTGGTATTGCATTACTTCCAGGATCGGTGCACCCCTTTCCAATTCAGTTGAAAGAAAGAGACAGAGGACTGACCGACCAACAGAGAAGATTGCTGCACCTGGCAAGCTAGCAAAGAGAAAATTGACAGTTGGACGTGGCCTGATGCTGTGACTGACTCTACCTGAAAGGTACTTCATTAATTATTTTCTTTGATTGATTGATTGATTGATTGATTGATTGCAAATGACATTACTGCTGCAAAGTGTCTGATTTGCTGCCATTTTATTCAATTTTAAATGCATTGAATTCTTTTAAAATTTTTGGGCATAAATTTATTTCTGAACTTGCACTTGACCGGACACTTGAATGGGTGTGGTCAAACGGTGGGAGTGGTTTATGCAGATTCGCAAAATTCGGCAAAATCCGCTGGCGTCACAAGATAACATTTGCACATGTCACTTTGCCTTGCACAAAAGTTTTTCTTTTCTTTTTTTTCACTTTTGGTGGCAGGTAGGGAAAACCTGCACAAGCTAATTGATTTCTACTTCATTAAGGGAAAGGAAAAAAAAACAAAAAAAAAAACAAAATAGGGCTGCAGCAGCATGGTGCACACCTTGAGCGGTGCACAGTGAACACGGAAGGGCGCCAGAACAGGTGCCGAGCGCTTGCCATCGCTTCTCGGCCTTCTGGCTAAGATCAAGTGTAGTATCTGTTCTTATCAGTTTAATATCTGATACGTCCCCTATCTGGGGACCATATATTAAATGGATTTTTAGAACAGGGAGCTGGAATCGGAGCTTGCTCTGTCCACTCCACGCATTGACCTGGTATTGCATTACTTCCAGGATCGGTGCACCCCTTTCCAATTCAGTTGAAAGAAAGAGACAGAGGACTGACCGACCAACAGAGAAGATTGCTGCACCTGGCAAGCTAGCAAAGAGAAAATTGACAGTTGGACGTGGCCTGATGCTGTGACTGACTCTACCTGAAAGGTACTTCATTAATTATTTTCTTTGATTGATTGATTGATTGATTGATTGATTGCAAATGACATTACTGCTGCAAAGTGTCTGATTTGCTGCCATTTTATTCAATTTTAAATGCATTGAATTCTTTTAAAATTTTTGGGCATAAATTTATTTCTGAACTTGCACTTGACCGGACACTTGAATGGGTGTGGTCAAACGGTGGGAGTGGTTTATGCAGATTCGCAAAATTCGGCAAAATCCGCTGGCGTCACAAGATAACATTTGCACATGTCACTTTGCCTTGCACAAAAGTTTTTCTTTTCTTTTTTTTCACTTTTGGTGGCAGGTAGGGAAAACCTGCACAAGCTAATTGATTTCTACTTCATTAAGGGAAAGGAAAAAAAAACAAAAAAAAAAACAAAATAGGGCTGCAGCAGCATGGTGCACACCTTGAGCGGTGCACAGTGAACACGGAAGGGCGCCAGAACAGGTGCCGAGCGCTTGCCATCGCTTCTCGGCCTTCTGGCTAAGATCAAGTGTAGTATCTGTTCTTATCAGTTTAATATCTGATACGTCCCCTATCTGGGGACCATATATTAAATGGATTTTTAGAACAGGGAGCTGGAATCGGAGCTTGCTCTGTCCACTCCACGCATTGACCTGGTATTGCATTACTTCCAGGATCGGTGCACCCCTTTCCAATTCAGTTGAAAGAAAGAGACAGAGGACTGACCGACCAACAGAGAAGATTGCTGCACCTGGCAAGCTAGCAAAGAGAAAATTGACAGTTGGACGTGGCCTGATGCTGTGACTGACTCTACCTGAAAGGTACTTCATTAATTATTTTCTTTGATTGATTGATTGATTGATTGATTGATTGCAAATGACATTACTGCTGCAAAGTGTCTGATTTGCTGCCATTTTATTCAATTTTAAATGCATTGAATTCTTTTAAAATTTTTGGGCATAAATTTATTTCTGAACTTGCACTTGACCGGACACTTGAATGGGTGTGGTCAAACGGTGGGAGTGGTTTATGCAGATTCGCAAAATTCGGCAAAATCCGCTGGCGTCACAAGATAACATTTGCACATGTCACTTTGCCTTGCACAAAAGTTTTTCTTTTCTTTTTTTTCACTTTTGGTGGCAGGTAGGGAAAACCTGCACAAGCTAATTGATTTCTACTTCATTAAGGGAAAGGAAAAAAAAACAAAAAAAAAAACAAAATAGGGCTGCAGCAGCATGGTGCACACCTTGAGCGGTGCACAGTGAACACGGAAGGGCGCCAGAACAGGTGCCGAGCGCTTGCCATCGCTTCTCGGCCTTCTGGCTAAGATCAAGTGTAGTATCTGTTCTTATCAGTTTAATATCTGATACGTCCCCTATCTGGGGACCATATATTAAATGGATTTTTAGAACAGGGAGCTGGAATCGGAGCTTGCTCTGTCCACTCCACGCATTGACCTGGTATTGCATTACTTCCAGGATCGGTGCACCCCTTTCCAATTCAGTTGAAAGAAAGAGACAGAGGACTGACCGACCAACAGAGAAGATTGCTGCACCTGGCAAGCTAGCAAAGAGAAAATTGACAGTTGGACGTGGCCTGATGCTGTGACTGACTCTACCTGAAAGGTACTTCATTAATTATTTTCTTTGATTGATTGATTGATTGATTGATTGATTGCAAATGACATTACTGCTGCAAAGTGTCTGATTTGCTGCCATTTTATTCAATTTTAAATGCATTGAATTCTTTTAAAATTTTTGGGCATAAATTTATTTCTGAACTTGCACTTGACCGGACACTTGAATGGGTGTGGTCAAACGGTGGGAGTGGTTTATGCAGATTCGCAAAATTCGGCAAAATCCGCTGGCGTCACAAGATAACATTTGCACATGTCACTTTGCCTTGCACAAAAGTTTTTCTTTTCTTTTTTTTCACTTTTGGTGGCAGGTAGGGAAAACCTGCACAAGCTAATTGATTTCTACTTCATTAAGGGAAAGGAAAAAAAAACAAAAAAAAAAACAAAATAGGGCTGCAGCAGCATGGTGCACACCTTGAGCGGTGCACAGTGAACACGGAAGGGCGCCAGAACAGGTGCCGAGCGCTTGCCATCGCTTCTCGGCCTTCTGGCTAAGATCAAGTGTAGTATCTGTTCTTATCAGTTTAATATCTGATACGTCCCCTATCTGGGGACCATATATTAAATGGATTTTTAGAACAGGGAGCTGGAATCGGAGCTTGCTCTGTCCACTCCACGCATTGACCTGGTATTGCATTACTTCCAGGATCGGTGCACCCCTTTCCAATTCAGTTGAAAGAAAGAGACAGAGGACTGACCGACCAACAGAGAAGATTGCTGCACCTGGCAAGCTAGCAAAGAGAAAATTGACAGTTGGACGTGGCCTGATGCTGTGACTGACTCTACCTGAAAGGTACTTCATTAATTATTTTCTTTGATTGATTGATTGATTGATTGATTGATTGCAAATGACATTACTGCTGCAAAGTGTCTGATTTGCTGCCATTTTATTCAATTTTAAATGCATTGAATTCTTTTAAAATTTTTGGGCATAAATTTATTTCTGAACTTGCACTTGACCGGACACTTGAATGGGTGTGGTCAAACGGTGGGAGTGGTTTATGCAGATTCGCAAAATTCGGCAAAATCCGCTGGCGTCACAAGATAACATTTGCACATGTCACTTTGCCTTGCACAAAAGTTTTTCTTTTCTTTTTTTTCACTTTTGGTGGCAGGTAGGGAAAACCTGCACAAGCTAATTGATTTCTACTTCATTAAGGGAAAGGAAAAAAAAACAAAAAAAAAAACAAAATAGGGCTGCAGCAGCATGGTGCACACCTTGAGCGGTGCACAGTGAACACGGAAGGGCGCCAGAACAGGTGCCGAGCGCTTGCCATCGCTTCTCGGCCTTCTGGCTAAGATCAAGTGTAGTATCTGTTCTTATCAGTTTAATATCTGATACGTCCCCTATCTGGGGACCATATATTAAATGGATTTTTAGAACAGGGAGCTGGAATCGGAGCTTGCTCTGTCCACTCCACGCATTGACCTGGTATTGCATTACTTCCAGGATCGGTGCACCCCTTTCCAATTCAGTTGAAAGAAAGAGACAGAGGACTGACCGACCAACAGAGAAGATTGCTGCACCTGGCAAGCTAGCAAAGAGAAAATTGACAGTTGGACGTGGCCTGATGCTGTGACTGACTCTACCTGAAAGGTACTTCATTAATTATTTTCTTTGATTGATTGATTGATTGATTGATTGATTGCAAATGACATTACTGCTGCAAAGTGTCTGATTTGCTGCCATTTTATTCAATTTTAAATGCATTGAATTCTTTTAAAATTTTTGGGCATAAATTTATTTCTGAACTTGCACTTGACCGGACACTTGAATGGGTGTGGTCAAACGGTGGGAGTGGTTTATGCAGATTCGCAAAATTCGGCAAAATCCGCTGGCGTCACAAGATAACATTTGCACATGTCACTTTGCCTTGCACAAAAGTTTTTCTTTTCTTTTTTTTCACTTTTGGTGGCAGGTAGGGAAAACCTGCACAAGCTAATTGATTTCTACTTCATTAAGGGAAAGGAAAAAAAAACAAAAAAAAAAACAAAATAGGGCTGCAGCAGCATGGTGCACACCTTGAGCGGTGCACAGTGAACACGGAAGGGCGCCAGAACAGGTGCCGAGCGCTTGCCATCGCTTCTCGGCCTTCTGGCTAAGATCAAGTGTAGTATCTGTTCTTATCAGTTTAATATCTGATACGTCCCCTATCTGGGGACCATATATTAAATGGATTTTTAGAACAGGGAGCTGGAATCGGAGCTTGCTCTGTCCACTCCACGCATTGACCTGGTATTGCATTACTTCCAGGATCGGTGCACCCCTTTCCAATTCAGTTGAAAGAAAGAGACAGAGGACTGACCGACCAACAGAGAAGATTGCTGCACCTGGCAAGCTAGCAAAGAGAAAATTGACAGTTGGACGTGGCCTGATGCTGTGACTGACTCTACCTGAAAGGTACTTCATTAATTATTTTCTTTGATTGATTGATTGATTGATTGATTGATTGCAAATGACATTACTGCTGCAAAGTGTCTGATTTGCTGCCATTTTATTCAATTTTAAATGCATTGAATTCTTTTAAAATTTTTGGGCATAAATTTATTTCTGAACTTGCACTTGACCGGACACTTGAATGGGTGTGGTCAAACGGTGGGAGTGGTTTATGCAGATTCGCAAAATTCGGCAAAATCCGCTGGCGTCACAAGATAACATTTGCACATGTCACTTTGCCTTGCACAAAAGTTTTTCTTTTCTTTTTTTTCACTTTTGGTGGCAGGTAGGGAAAACCTGCACAAGCTAATTGATTTCTACTTCATTAAGGGAAAGGAAAAAAAAACAAAAAAAAAAACAAAATAGGGCTGCAGCAGCATGGTGCACACCTTGAGCGGTGCACAGTGAACACGGAAGGGCGCCAGAACAGGTGCCGAGCGCTTGCCATCGCTTCTCGGCCTTCTGGCTAAGATCAAGTGTAGTATCTGTTCTTATCAGTTTAATATCTGATACGTCCCCTATCTGGGGACCATATATTAAATGGATTTTTAGAACAGGGAGCTGGAATCGGAGCTTGCTCTGTCCACTCCACGCATTGACCTGGTATTGCATTACTTCCAGGATCGGTGCACCCCTTTCCAATTCAGTTGAAAGAAAGAGACAGAGGACTGACCGACCAACAGAGAAGATTGCTGCACCTGGCAAGCTAGCAAAGAGAAAATTGACAGTTGGACGTGGCCTGATGCTGTGACTGACTCTACCTGAAAGGTACTTCATTAATTATTTTCTTTGATTGATTGATTGATTGATTGATTGATTGCAAATGACATTACTGCTGCAAAGTGTCTGATTTGCTGCCATTTTATTCAATTTTAAATGCATTGAATTCTTTTAAAATTTTTGGGCATAAATTTATTTCTGAACTTGCACTTGACCGGACACTTGAATGGGTGTGGTCAAACGGTGGGAGTGGTTTATGCAGATTCGCAAAATTCGGCAAAATCCGCTGGCGTCACAAGATAACATTTGCACATGTCACTTTGCCTTGCACAAAAGTTTTTCTTTTCTTTTTTTTCACTTTTGGTGGCAGGTAGGGAAAACCTGCACAAGCTAATTGATTTCTACTTCATTAAGGGAAAGGAAAAAAAAACAAAAAAAAAAACAAAATAGGGCTGCAGCAGCATGGTGCACACCTTGAGCGGTGCACAGTGAACACGGAAGGGCGCCAGAACAGGTGCCGAGCGCTTGCCATCGCTTCTCGGCCTTCTGGCTAAGATCAAGTGTAGTATCTGTTCTTATCAGTTTAATATCTGATACGTCCCCTATCTGGGGACCATATATTAAATGGATTTTTAGAACAGGGAGCTGGAATCGGAGCTTGCTCTGTCCACTCCACGCATTGACCTGGTATTGCATTACTTCCAGGATCGGTGCACCCCTTTCCAATTCAGTTGAAAGAAAGAGACAGAGGACTGACCGACCAACAGAGAAGATTGCTGCACCTGGCAAGCTAGCAAAGAGAAAATTGACAGTTGGACGTGGCCTGATGCTGTGACTGACTCTACCTGAAAGGTACTTCATTAATTATTTTCTTTGATTGATTGATTGATTGATTGATTGATTGCAAATGACATTACTGCTGCAAAGTGTCTGATTTGCTGCCATTTTATTCAATTTTAAATGCATTGAATTCTTTTAAAATTTTTGGGCATAAATTTATTTCTGAACTTGCACTTGACCGGACACTTGAATGGGTGTGGTCAAACGGTGGGAGTGGTTTATGCAGATTCGCAAAATTCGGCAAAATCCGCTGGCGTCACAAGATAACATTTGCACATGTCACTTTGCCTTGCACAAAAGTTTTTCTTTTCTTTTTTTTCACTTTTGGTGGCAGGTAGGGAAAACCTGCACAAGCTAATTGATTTCTACTTCATTAAGGGAAAGGAAAAAAAAACAAAAAAAAAAACAAAATAGGGCTGCAGCAGCATGGTGCACACCTTGAGCGGTGCACAGTGAACACGGAAGGGCGCCAGAACAGGTGCCGAGCGCTTGCCATCGCTTCTCGGCCTTCTGGCTAAGATCAAGTGTAGTATCTGTTCTTATCAGTTTAATATCTGATACGTCCCCTATCTGGGGACCATATATTAAATGGATTTTTAGAACAGGGAGCTGGAATCGGAGCTTGCTCTGTCCACTCCACGCATTGACCTGGTATTGCATTACTTCCAGGATCGGTGCACCCCTTTCCAATTCAGTTGAAAGAAAGAGACAGAGGACTGACCGACCAACAGAGAAGATTGCTGCACCTGGCAAGCTAGCAAAGAGAAAATTGACAGTTGGACGTGGCCTGATGCTGTGACTGACTCTACCTGAAAGGTACTTCATTAATTATTTTCTTTGATTGATTGATTGATTGATTGATTGATTGCAAATGACATTACTGCTGCAAAGTGTCTGATTTGCTGCCATTTTATTCAATTTTAAATGCATTGAATTCTTTTAAAATTTTTGGGCATAAATTTATTTCTGAACTTGCACTTGACCGGACACTTGAATGGGTGTGGTCAAACGGTGGGAGTGGTTTATGCAGATTCGCAAAATTCGGCAAAATCCGCTGGCGTCACAAGATAACATTTGCACATGTCACTTTGCCTTGCACAAAAGTTTTTCTTTTCTTTTTTTTCACTTTTGGTGGCAGGTAGGGAAAACCTGCACAAGCTAATTGATTTCTACTTCATTAAGGGAAAGGAAAAAAAAACAAAAAAAAAAACAAAATAGGGCTGCAGCAGCATGGTGCACACCTTGAGCGGTGCACAGTGAACACGGAAGGGCGCCAGAACAGGTGCCGAGCGCTTGCCATCGCTTCTCGGCCTTCTGGCTAAGATCAAGTGTAGTATCTGTTCTTATCAGTTTAATATCTGATACGTCCCCTATCTGGGGACCATATATTAAATGGATTTTTAGAACAGGGAGCTGGAATCGGAGCTTGCTCTGTCCACTCCACGCATTGACCTGGTATTGCATTACTTCCAGGATCGGTGCACCCCTTTCCAATTCAGTTGAAAGAAAGAGACAGAGGACTGACCGACCAACAGAGAAGATTGCTGCACCTGGCAAGCTAGCAAAGAGAAAATTGACAGTTGGACGTGGCCTGATGCTGTGACTGACTCTACCTGAAAGGTACTTCATTAATTATTTTCTTTGATTGATTGATTGATTGATTGATTGATTGCAAATGACATTACTGCTGCAAAGTGTCTGATTTGCTGCCATTTTATTCAATTTTAAATGCATTGAATTCTTTTAAAATTTTTGGGCATAAATTTATTTCTGAACTTGCACTTGACCGGACACTTGAATGGGTGTGGTCAAACGGTGGGAGTGGTTTATGCAGATTCGCAAAATTCGGCAAAATCCGCTGGCGTCACAAGATAACATTTGCACATGTCACTTTGCCTTGCACAAAAGTTTTTCTTTTCTTTTTTTTCACTTTTGGTGGCAGGTAGGGAAAACCTGCACAAGCTAATTGATTTCTACTTCATTAAGGGAAAGGAAAAAAAAACAAAAAAAAAAACAAAATAGGGCTGCAGCAGCATGGTGCACACCTTGAGCGGTGCACAGTGAACACGGAAGGGCGCCAGAACAGGTGCCGAGCGCTTGCCATCGCTTCTCGGCCTTCTGGCTAAGATCAAGTGTAGTATCTGTTCTTATCAGTTTAATATCTGATACGTCCCCTATCTGGGGACCATATATTAAATGGATTTTTAGAACAGGGAGCTGGAATCGGAGCTTGCTCTGTCCACTCCACGCATTGACCTGGTATTGCATTACTTCCAGGATCGGTGCACCCCTTTCCAATTCAGTTGAAAGAAAGAGACAGAGGACTGACCGACCAACAGAGAAGATTGCTGCACCTGGCAAGCTAGCAAAGAGAAAATTGACAGTTGGACGTGGCCTGATGCTGTGACTGACTCTACCTGAAAGGTACTTCATTAATTATTTTCTTTGATTGATTGATTGATTGATTGATTGATTGCAAATGACATTACTGCTGCAAAGTGTCTGATTTGCTGCCATTTTATTCAATTTTAAATGCATTGAATTCTTTTAAAATTTTTGGGCATAAATTTATTTCTGAACTTGCACTTGACCGGACACTTGAATGGGTGTGGTCAAACGGTGGGAGTGGTTTATGCAGATTCGCAAAATTCGGCAAAATCCGCTGGCGTCACAAGATAACATTTGCACATGTCACTTTGCCTTGCACAAAAGTTTTTCTTTTCTTTTTTTTCACTTTTGGTGGCAGGTAGGGAAAACCTGCACAAGCTAATTGATTTCTACTTCATTAAGGGAAAGGAAAAAAAAACAAAAAAAAAAACAAAATAGGGCTGCAGCAGCATGGTGCACACCTTGAGCGGTGCACAGTGAACACGGAAGGGCGCCAGAACAGGTGCCGAGCGCTTGCCATCGCTTCTCGGCCTTCTGGCTAAGATCAAGTGTAGTATCTGTTCTTATCAGTTTAATATCTGATACGTCCCCTATCTGGGGACCATATATTAAATGGATTTTTAGAACAGGGAGCTGGAATCGGAGCTTGCTCTGTCCACTCCACGCATTGACCTGGTATTGCATTACTTCCAGGATCGGTGCACCCCTTTCCAATTCAGTTGAAAGAAAGAGACAGAGGACTGACCGACCAACAGAGAAGATTGCTGCACCTGGCAAGCTAGCAAAGAGAAAATTGACAGTTGGACGTGGCCTGATGCTGTGACTGACTCTACCTGAAAGGTACTTCATTAATTATTTTCTTTGATTGATTGATTGATTGATTGATTGATTGCAAATGACATTACTGCTGCAAAGTGTCTGATTTGCTGCCATTTTATTCAATTTTAAATGCATTGAATTCTTTTAAAATTTTTGGGCATAAATTTATTTCTGAACTTGCACTTGACCGGACACTTGAATGGGTGTGGTCAAACGGTGGGAGTGGTTTATGCAGATTCGCAAAATTCGGCAAAATCCGCTGGCGTCACAAGATAACATTTGCACATGTCACTTTGCCTTGCACAAAAGTTTTTCTTTTCTTTTTTTTCACTTTTGGTGGCAGGTAGGGAAAACCTGCACAAGCTAATTGATTTCTACTTCATTAAGGGAAAGGAAAAAAAAACAAAAAAAAAAACAAAATAGGGCTGCAGCAGCATGGTGCACACCTTGAGCGGTGCACAGTGAACACGGAAGGGCGCCAGAACAGGTGCCGAGCGCTTGCCATCGCTTCTCGGCCTTTTGGCTAAGATCAAGTGTAGCATACTTACTGTTTAGTGTTTGTGTGCTGCCAAGGGTCTTAGCCGGAGGTGCCCCGGGTACCCTCTACTCGGCCTTGTGTGGAAACCCAGGTTTATAGCCTGGGTGGAAGCACATGCTGCTATAGGGTTTGAGGCTTAGTCCCGGGGCAACGAGGAGCGATCACCTGGTCAATCTATTGATTTTCGCAGGCTTGGCTGAGACGGTGTTGGTGACTATGGAGCTAAAGAGGAAGAAGTTCTGCTTGCGGTTCTTCCCCAAGAAAGAGGCTTCCTTGGACGCTTGGGATGAGACGGTGATGGCTAGAATCCTGTTGGAGGACCTGATGATGACCCGAGATGACGTCTTTGCCATGCAGTGGAACACCGCCAGAGGCTCTTGCGATGTCACGTTCAGATCGGAGTTCCTGTGCTCGGAGGCCTTCCGGAGGTGGAACGAAGGAGGGATCGCTGGGATCAGGGACCGTGTGGCTTGCTTGACCTCCTTGCAGGGCGGATGGAAAACTTTGGTGGTATCCATGGACGATCCGTTCGTGACGACCTCGGAGATTTTGAGCTTTGTGAAGTTGGTTGCCCCGGTATGCAGATTTAAGAAAGACCTGTTAAACAAGGTTGGTTTCTGGACTGGTAGAAAGAGGTTCTCCGTCTGGATCAAAGAGGAGAACCTAAGCCAGCTTGATGGGGACATTGATTTCGGTGGAAACACTGGATATTGCTATTGGGAGGGTCTTGGTAAAAGATCCTCCAGTATGGACAAAATAAGGACTGATAAAGAAGAAACAAAGACTGATTGTAAGGACTTTCCTTTTGATTCAGGATCCAAGATGGGAAAAACAGAGACTGTGTGTGGGACTCAAAAAACAGAGCCCAGCTCTGATGTTTCTCTTACAGGTTTACCTTCAATGCGGAGGGTGGGGGAAACTTTGTCTTATGGAGTGTTGTGTGATTTTAACACAGGAAAATGTTTGGAGGAGGTTGTGCCGTTTAATAAAGTATGTAAATTGAAGGCAAAGGTAACTGAAATAATAAAGGTAGAAAAAGCTGATTATGGAGATGGGATAGAAGCAAAATACAAAAAGCCTAGTGAGGAAATGGTAAATGTATTGTTGTGTAAAGCAATTGAAGATCAGGATGCACTAAGAGAAGAGTTAGAAAACTTTAATGAGGAAAGGGGCCAGGCTGTGAGGGACTTTCATAAGGATCATGAGGGTTTCTATGATCGGTACTCAATTAATGACCCTATAGTTAGGGAAGCACTAGATAAAAAATGCTTGAATAATGTAGAAATGACTGCACTATTTCTTCTTGCTATGCAGGGGGGATATCCAACAAGTGTTAGGAAAAAAAGTCATAAAGGTAAATATAGGAAAAGTGCAGAAGCTCAGGAGGAATTAGTAAAGAGATTAAATATAGATTGGTCAAAGGAATTAATATGTTAAAATGTTGGAAAAATGCTTAATATGATGTGATATGTAAACAAGTATGTGTATTGTATGTGTAAATGATTTATTTTTGTATAAAATGTTAAGTTGATGTGTATTGATAAAATGTTAAATAAAGATGCTACCCTTTGTGGTAGATTTCAACTTAAAAAAAAAATCTGTTCTTATCAGTTTAATATCTGATACGTCCCCTATCTGGGGACCATATATTAAATGGATTTTTAGAACAGGGAGCTGGAATCGGAGCTTGCTCTGTCCACTCCACGCATTGACCTGGTATTGCATTACTTCCAGGATCGGTGCACCCCTTTCCAATTCAGTTGAAAGAAAGAGACAGAGGACTGACCGACCAACAGAGAAGATTGCTGCACCTGGCAAGCTAGCAAAGAGAAAATTGACAGTTGGACGTGGCCTGATGCTGTGACTGACTCTACCTGAAAGGTACTTCATTAATTATTTTCTTTGATTGATTGATTGATTGATTGATTGATTGCAAATGACATTACTGCTGCAAAGTGTCTGATTTGCTGCCATTTTATTCAATTTTAAATGCATTGAATTCTTTTAAAATTTTTGGGCATAAATTTATTTCTGAACTTGCACTTGACCGGACACTTGAATGGGTGTGGTCAAACGGTGGGAGTGGTTTATGCAGATTCGCAAAATTCGGCAAAATCCGCTGGCGTCACAAGATAACATTTGCACATGTCACTTTGCCTTGCACAAAAGTTTTTCTTTTCTTTTTTTTCACTTTTGGTGGCAGGTAGGGAAAACCTGCACAAGCTAATTGATTTCTACTTCATTAAGGGAAAGGAAAAAAAAACAAAAAAAAAAACAAAATAGGGCTGCAGCAGCATGGTGCACACCTTGAGCGGTGCACAGTGAACACGGAAGGGCGCCAGAACAGGTGCCGAGCGCTTGCCATCGCTTCTCGGCCTTCTGGCTAAGATCAAGTGTAGTATCTGTTCTTATCAGTTTAATATCTGATACGTCCCCTATCTGGGGACCATATATTAAATGGATTTTTAGAACAGGGAGCTGGAATCGGAGCTTGCTCTGTCCACTCCACGCATTGACCTGGTATTGCATTACTTCCAGGATCGGTGCACCCCTTTCCAATTCAGTTGAAAGAAAGAGACAGAGGACTGACCGACCAACAGAGAAGATTGCTGCACCTGGCAAGCTAGCAAAGAGAAAATTGACAGTTGGACGTGGCCTGATGCTGTGACTGACTCTACCTGAAAGGTACTTCATTAATTATTTTCTTTGATTGATTGATTGATTGATTGATTGATTGCAAATGACATTACTGCTGCAAAGTGTCTGATTTGCTGCCATTTTATTCAATTTTAAATGCATTGAATTCTTTTAAAATTTTTGGGCATAAATTTATTTCTGAACTTGCACTTGACCGGACACTTGAATGGGTGTGGTCAAACGGTGGGAGTGGTTTATGCAGATTCGCAAAATTCGGCAAAATCCGCTGGCGTCACAAGATAACATTTGCACATGTCACTTTGCCTTGCACAAAAGTTTTTCTTTTCTTTTTTTTCACTTTTGGTGGCAGGTAGGGAAAACCTGCACAAGCTAATTGATTTCTACTTCATTAAGGGAAAGGAAAAAAAAACAAAAAAAAAAACAAAATAGGGCTGCAGCAGCATGGTGCACACCTTGAGCGGTGCACAGTGAACACGGAAGGGCGCCAGAACAGGTGCCGAGCGCTTGCCATCGCTTCTCGGCCTTCTGGCTAAGATCAAGTGTAGTATCTGTTCTTATCAGTTTAATATCTGATACGTCCCCTATCTGGGGACCATATATTAAATGGATTTTTAGAACAGGGAGCTGGAATCGGAGCTTGCTCTGTCCACTCCACGCATTGACCTGGTATTGCATTACTTCCAGGATCGGTGCACCCCTTTCCAATTCAGTTGAAAGAAAGAGACAGAGGACTGACCGACCAACAGAGAAGATTGCTGCACCTGGCAAGCTAGCAAAGAGAAAATTGACAGTTGGACGTGGCCTGATGCTGTGACTGACTCTACCTGAAAGGTACTTCATTAATTATTTTCTTTGATTGATTGATTGATTGATTGATTGATTGCAAATGACATTACTGCTGCAAAGTGTCTGATTTGCTGCCATTTTATTCAATTTTAAATGCATTGAATTCTTTTAAAATTTTTGGGCATAAATTTATTTCTGAACTTGCACTTGACCGGACACTTGAATGGGTGTGGTCAAACGGTGGGAGTGGTTTATGCAGATTCGCAAAATTCGGCAAAATCCGCTGGCGTCACAAGATAACATTTGCACATGTCACTTTGCCTTGCACAAAAGTTTTTCTTTTCTTTTTTTTCACTTTTGGTGGCAGGTAGGGAAAACCTGCACAAGCTAATTGATTTCTACTTCATTAAGGGAAAGGAAAAAAAAACAAAAAAAAAAACAAAATAGGGCTGCAGCAGCATGGTGCACACCTTGAGCGGTGCACAGTGAACACGGAAGGGCGCCAGAACAGGTGCCGAGCGCTTGCCATCGCTTCTCGGCCTTCTGGCTAAGATCAAGTGTAGTATCTGTTCTTATCAGTTTAATATCTGATACGTCCCCTATCTGGGGACCATATATTAAATGGATTTTTAGAACAGGGAGCTGGAATCGGAGCTTGCTCTGTCCACTCCACGCATTGACCTGGTATTGCATTACTTCCAGGATCGGTGCACCCCTTTCCAATTCAGTTGAAAGAAAGAGACAGAGGACTGACCGACCAACAGAGAAGATTGCTGCACCTGGCAAGCTAGCAAAGAGAAAATTGACAGTTGGACGTGGCCTGATGCTGTGACTGACTCTACCTGAAAGGTACTTCATTAATTATTTTCTTTGATTGATTGATTGATTGATTGATTGATTGCAAATGACATTACTGCTGCAAAGTGTCTGATTTGCTGCCATTTTATTCAATTTTAAATGCATTGAATTCTTTTAAAATTTTTGGGCATAAATTTATTTCTGAACTTGCACTTGACCGGACACTTGAATGGGTGTGGTCAAACGGTGGGAGTGGTTTATGCAGATTCGCAAAATTCGGCAAAATCCGCTGGCGTCACAAGATAACATTTGCACATGTCACTTTGCCTTGCACAAAAGTTTTTCTTTTCTTTTTTTTCACTTTTGGTGGCAGGTAGGGAAAACCTGCACAAGCTAATTGATTTCTACTTCATTAAGGGAAAGGAAAAAAAAACAAAAAAAAAAACAAAATAGGGCTGCAGCAGCATGGTGCACACCTTGAGCGGTGCACAGTGAACACGGAAGGGCGCCAGAACAGGTGCCGAGCGCTTGCCATCGCTTCTCGGCCTTCTGGCTAAGATCAAGTGTAGTATCTGTTCTTATCAGTTTAATATCTGATACGTCCCCTATCTGGGGACCATATATTAAATGGATTTTTAGAACAGGGAGCTGGAATCGGAGCTTGCTCTGTCCACTCCACGCATTGACCTGGTATTGCATTACTTCCAGGATCGGTGCACCCCTTTCCAATTCAGTTGAAAGAAAGAGACAGAGGACTGACCGACCAACAGAGAAGATTGCTGCACCTGGCAAGCTAGCAAAGAGAAAATTGACAGTTGGACGTGGCCTGATGCTGTGACTGACTCTACCTGAAAGGTACTTCATTAATTATTTTCTTTGATTGATTGATTGATTGATTGATTGATTGCAAATGACATTACTGCTGCAAAGTGTCTGATTTGCTGCCATTTTATTCAATTTTAAATGCATTGAATTCTTTTAAAATTTTTGGGCATAAATTTATTTCTGAACTTGCACTTGACCGGACACTTGAATGGGTGTGGTCAAACGGTGGGAGTGGTTTATGCAGATTCGCAAAATTCGGCAAAATCCGCTGGCGTCACAAGATAACATTTGCACATGTCACTTTGCCTTGCACAAAAGTTTTTCTTTTCTTTTTTTTCACTTTTGGTGGCAGGTAGGGAAAACCTGCACAAGCTAATTGATTTCTACTTCATTAAGGGAAAGGAAAAAAAAACAAAAAAAAAAACAAAATAGGGCTGCAGCAGCATGGTGCACACCTTGAGCGGTGCACAGTGAACACGGAAGGGCGCCAGAACAGGTGCCGAGCGCTTGCCATCGCTTCTCGGCCTTCTGGCTAAGATCAAGTGTAGTATCTGTTCTTATCAGTTTAATATCTGATACGTCCCCTATCTGGGGACCATATATTAAATGGATTTTTAGAACAGGGAGCTGGAATCGGAGCTTGCTCTGTCCACTCCACGCATTGACCTGGTATTGCATTACTTCCAGGATCGGTGCACCCCTTTCCAATTCAGTTGAAAGAAAGAGACAGAGGACTGACCGACCAACAGAGAAGATTGCTGCACCTGGCAAGCTAGCAAAGAGAAAATTGACAGTTGGACGTGGCCTGATGCTGTGACTGACTCTACCTGAAAGGTACTTCATTAATTATTTTCTTTGATTGATTGATTGATTGATTGATTGATTGCAAATGACATTACTGCTGCAAAGTGTCTGATTTGCTGCCATTTTATTCAATTTTAAATGCATTGAATTCTTTTAAAATTTTTGGGCATAAATTTATTTCTGAACTTGCACTTGACCGGACACTTGAATGGGTGTGGTCAAACGGTGGGAGTGGTTTATGCAGATTCGCAAAATTCGGCAAAATCCGCTGGCGTCACAAGATAACATTTGCACATGTCACTTTGCCTTGCACAAAAGTTTTTCTTTTCTTTTTTTTCACTTTTGGTGGCAGGTAGGGAAAACCTGCACAAGCTAATTGATTTCTACTTCATTAAGGGAAAGGAAAAAAAAACAAAAAAAAAAACAAAATAGGGCTGCAGCAGCATGGTGCACACCTTGAGCGGTGCACAGTGAACACGGAAGGGCGCCAGAACAGGTGCCGAGCGCTTGCCATCGCTTCTCGGCCTTCTGGCTAAGATCAAGTGTAGTATCTGTTCTTATCAGTTTAATATCTGATACGTCCCCTATCTGGGGACCATATATTAAATGGATTTTTAGAACAGGGAGCTGGAATCGGAGCTTGCTCTGTCCACTCCACGCATTGACCTGGTATTGCATTACTTCCAGGATCGGTGCACCCCTTTCCAATTCAGTTGAAAGAAAGAGACAGAGGACTGACCGACCAACAGAGAAGATTGCTGCACCTGGCAAGCTAGCAAAGAGAAAATTGACAGTTGGACGTGGCCTGATGCTGTGACTGACTCTACCTGAAAGGTACTTCATTAATTATTTTCTTTGATTGATTGATTGATTGATTGATTGATTGCAAATGACATTACTGCTGCAAAGTGTCTGATTTGCTGCCATTTTATTCAATTTTAAATGCATTGAATTCTTTTAAAATTTTTGGGCATAAATTTATTTCTGAACTTGCACTTGACCGGACACTTGAATGGGTGTGGTCAAACGGTGGGAGTGGTTTATGCAGATTCGCAAAATTCGGCAAAATCCGCTGGCGTCACAAGATAACATTTGCACATGTCACTTTGCCTTGCACAAAAGTTTTTCTTTTCTTTTTTTTCACTTTTGGTGGCAGGTAGGGAAAACCTGCACAAGCTAATTGATTTCTACTTCATTAAGGGAAAGGAAAAAAAAACAAAAAAAAAAACAAAATAGGGCTGCAGCAGCATGGTGCACACCTTGAGCGGTGCACAGTGAACACGGAAGGGCGCCAGAACAGGTGCCGAGCGCTTGCCATCGCTTCTCGGCCTTCTGGCTAAGATCAAGTGTAGTATCTGTTCTTATCAGTTTAATATCTGATACGTCCCCTATCTGGGGACCATATATTAAATGGATTTTTAGAACAGGGAGCTGGAATCGGAGCTTGCTCTGTCCACTCCACGCATTGACCTGGTATTGCATTACTTCCAGGATCGGTGCACCCCTTTCCAATTCAGTTGAAAGAAAGAGACAGAGGACTGACCGACCAACAGAGAAGATTGCTGCACCTGGCAAGCTAGCAAAGAGAAAATTGACAGTTGGACGTGGCCTGATGCTGTGACTGACTCTACCTGAAAGGTACTTCATTAATTATTTTCTTTGATTGATTGATTGATTGATTGATTGATTGCAAATGACATTACTGCTGCAAAGTGTCTGATTTGCTGCCATTTTATTCAATTTTAAATGCATTGAATTCTTTTAAAATTTTTGGGCATAAATTTATTTCTGAACTTGCACTTGACCGGACACTTGAATGGGTGTGGTCAAACGGTGGGAGTGGTTTATGCAGATTCGCAAAATTCGGCAAAATCCGCTGGCGTCACAAGATAACATTTGCACATGTCACTTTGCCTTGCACAAAAGTTTTTCTTTTCTTTTTTTTCACTTTTGGTGGCAGGTAGGGAAAACCTGCACAAGCTAATTGATTTCTACTTCATTAAGGGAAAGGAAAAAAAAACAAAAAAAAAAACAAAATAGGGCTGCAGCAGCATGGTGCACACCTTGAGCGGTGCACAGTGAACACGGAAGGGCGCCAGAACAGGTGCCGAGCGCTTGCCATCGCTTCTCGGCCTTCTGGCTAAGATCAAGTGTAGTATCTGTTCTTATCAGTTTAATATCTGATACGTCCCCTATCTGGGGACCATATATTAAATGGATTTTTAGAACAGGGAGCTGGAATCGGAGCTTGCTCTGTCCACTCCACGCATTGACCTGGTATTGCATTACTTCCAGGATCGGTGCACCCCTTTCCAATTCAGTTGAAAGAAAGAGACAGAGGACTGACCGACCAACAGAGAAGATTGCTGCACCTGGCAAGCTAGCAAAGAGAAAATTGACAGTTGGACGTGGCCTGATGCTGTGACTGACTCTACCTGAAAGGTACTTCATTAATTATTTTCTTTGATTGATTGATTGATTGATTGATTGATTGCAAATGACATTACTGCTGCAAAGTGTCTGATTTGCTGCCATTTTATTCAATTTTAAATGCATTGAATTCTTTTAAAATTTTTGGGCATAAATTTATTTCTGAACTTGCACTTGACCGGACACTTGAATGGGTGTGGTCAAACGGTGGGAGTGGTTTATGCAGATTCGCAAAATTCGGCAAAATCCGCTGGCGTCACAAGATAACATTTGCACATGTCACTTTGCCTTGCACAAAAGTTTTTCTTTTCTTTTTTTTCACTTTTGGTGGCAGGTAGGGAAAACCTGCACAAGCTAATTGATTTCTACTTCATTAAGGGAAAGGAAAAAAAAACAAAAAAAAAAACAAAATAGGGCTGCAGCAGCATGGTGCACACCTTGAGCGGTGCACAGTGAACACGGAAGGGCGCCAGAACAGGTGCCGAGCGCTTGCCATCGCTTCTCGGCCTTCTGGCTAAGATCAAGTGTAGTATCTGTTCTTATCAGTTTAATATCTGATACGTCCCCTATCTGGGGACCATATATTAAATGGATTTTTAGAACAGGGAGCTGGAATCGGAGCTTGCTCTGTCCACTCCACGCATTGACCTGGTATTGCATTACTTCCAGGATCGGTGCACCCCTTTCCAATTCAGTTGAAAGAAAGAGACAGAGGACTGACCGACCAACAGAGAAGATTGCTGCACCTGGCAAGCTAGCAAAGAGAAAATTGACAGTTGGACGTGGCCTGATGCTGTGACTGACTCTACCTGAAAGGTACTTCATTAATTATTTTCTTTGATTGATTGATTGATTGATTGATTGATTGCAAATGACATTACTGCTGCAAAGTGTCTGATTTGCTGCCATTTTATTCAATTTTAAATGCATTGAATTCTTTTAAAATTTTTGGGCATAAATTTATTTCTGAACTTGCACTTGACCGGACACTTGAATGGGTGTGGTCAAACGGTGGGAGTGGTTTATGCAGATTCGCAAAATTCGGCAAAATCCGCTGGCGTCACAAGATAACATTTGCACATGTCACTTTGCCTTGCACAAAAGTTTTTCTTTTCTTTTTTTTCACTTTTGGTGGCAGGTAGGGAAAACCTGCACAAGCTAATTGATTTCTACTTCATTAAGGGAAAGGAAAAAAAAACAAAAAAAAAAACAAAATAGGGCTGCAGCAGCATGGTGCACACCTTGAGCGGTGCACAGTGAACACGGAAGGGCGCCAGAACAGGTGCCGAGCGCTTGCCATCGCTTCTCGGCCTTCTGGCTAAGATCAAGTGTAGTATCTGTTCTTATCAGTTTAATATCTGATACGTCCCCTATCTGGGGACCATATATTAAATGGATTTTTAGAACAGGGAGCTGGAATCGGAGCTTGCTCTGTCCACTCCACGCATTGACCTGGTATTGCATTACTTCCAGGATCGGTGCACCCCTTTCCAATTCAGTTGAAAGAAAGAGACAGAGGACTGACCGACCAACAGAGAAGATTGCTGCACCTGGCAAGCTAGCAAAGAGAAAATTGACAGTTGGACGTGGCCTGATGCTGTGACTGACTCTACCTGAAAGGTACTTCATTAATTATTTTCTTTGATTGATTGATTGATTGATTGATTGATTGCAAATGACATTACTGCTGCAAAGTGTCTGATTTGCTGCCATTTTATTCAATTTTAAATGCATTGAATTCTTTTAAAATTTTTGGGCATAAATTTATTTCTGAACTTGCACTTGACCGGACACTTGAATGGGTGTGGTCAAACGGTGGGAGTGGTTTATGCAGATTCGCAAAATTCGGCAAAATCCGCTGGCGTCACAAGATAACATTTGCACATGTCACTTTGCCTTGCACAAAAGTTTTTCTTTTCTTTTTTTTCACTTTTGGTGGCAGGTAGGGAAAACCTGCACAAGCTAATTGATTTCTACTTCATTAAGGGAAAGGAAAAAAAAACAAAAAAAAAAACAAAATAGGGCTGCAGCAGCATGGTGCACACCTTGAGCGGTGCACAGTGAACACGGAAGGGCGCCAGAACAGGTGCCGAGCGCTTGCCATCGCTTCTCGGCCTTCTGGCTAAGATCAAGTGTAGTATCTGTTCTTATCAGTTTAATATCTGATACGTCCCCTATCTGGGGACCATATATTAAATGGATTTTTAGAACAGGGAGCTGGAATCGGAGCTTGCTCTGTCCACTCCACGCATTGACCTGGTATTGCATTACTTCCAGGATCGGTGCACCCCTTTCCAATTCAGTTGAAAGAAAGAGACAGAGGACTGACCGACCAACAGAGAAGATTGCTGCACCTGGCAAGCTAGCAAAGAGAAAATTGACAGTTGGACGTGGCCTGATGCTGTGACTGACTCTACCTGAAAGGTACTTCATTAATTATTTTCTTTGATTGATTGATTGATTGATTGATTGATTGCAAATGACATTACTGCTGCAAAGTGTCTGATTTGCTGCCATTTTATTCAATTTTAAATGCATTGAATTCTTTTAAAATTTTTGGGCATAAATTTATTTCTGAACTTGCACTTGACCGGACACTTGAATGGGTGTGGTCAAACGGTGGGAGTGGTTTATGCAGATTCGCAAAATTCGGCAAAATCCGCTGGCGTCACAAGATAACATTTGCACATGTCACTTTGCCTTGCACAAAAGTTTTTCTTTTCTTTTTTTTCACTTTTGGTGGCAGGTAGGGAAAACCTGCACAAGCTAATTGATTTCTACTTCATTAAGGGAAAGGAAAAAAAAACAAAAAAAAAAACAAAATAGGGCTGCAGCAGCATGGTGCACACCTTGAGCGGTGCACAGTGAACACGGAAGGGCGCCAGAACAGGTGCCGAGCGCTTGCCATCGCTTCTCGGCCTTCTGGCTAAGATCAAGTGTAGTATCTGTTCTTATCAGTTTAATATCTGATACGTCCCCTATCTGGGGACCATATATTAAATGGATTTTTAGAACAGGGAGCTGGAATCGGAGCTTGCTCTGTCCACTCCACGCATTGACCTGGTATTGCATTACTTCCAGGATCGGTGCACCCCTTTCCAATTCAGTTGAAAGAAAGAGACAGAGGACTGACCGACCAACAGAGAAGATTGCTGCACCTGGCAAGCTAGCAAAGAGAAAATTGACAGTTGGACGTGGCCTGATGCTGTGACTGACTCTACCTGAAAGGTACTTCATTAATTATTTTCTTTGATTGATTGATTGATTGATTGATTGATTGCAAATGACATTACTGCTGCAAAGTGTCTGATTTGCTGCCATTTTATTCAATTTTAAATGCATTGAATTCTTTTAAAATTTTTGGGCATAAATTTATTTCTGAACTTGCACTTGACCGGACACTTGAATGGGTGTGGTCAAACGGTGGGAGTGGTTTATGCAGATTCGCAAAATTCGGCAAAATCCGCTGGCGTCACAAGATAACATTTGCACATGTCACTTTGCCTTGCACAAAAGTTTTTCTTTTCTTTTTTTTCACTTTTGGTGGCAGGTAGGGAAAACCTGCACAAGCTAATTGATTTCTACTTCATTAAGGGAAAGGAAAAAAAAACAAAAAAAAAAACAAAATAGGGCTGCAGCAGCATGGTGCACACCTTGAGCGGTGCACAGTGAACACGGAAGGGCGCCAGAACAGGTGCCGAGCGCTTGCCATCGCTTCTCGGCCTTCTGGCTAAGATCAAGTGTAGTATCTGTTCTTATCAGTTTAATATCTGATACGTCCCCTATCTGGGGACCATATATTAAATGGATTTTTAGAACAGGGAGCTGGAATCGGAGCTTGCTCTGTCCACTCCACGCATTGACCTGGTATTGCATTACTTCCAGGATCGGTGCACCCCTTTCCAATTCAGTTGAAAGAAAGAGACAGAGGACTGACCGACCAACAGAGAAGATTGCTGCACCTGGCAAGCTAGCAAAGAGAAAATTGACAGTTGGACGTGGCCTGATGCTGTGACTGACTCTACCTGAAAGGTACTTCATTAATTATTTTCTTTGATTGATTGATTGATTGATTGATTGATTGCAAATGACATTACTGCTGCAAAGTGTCTGATTTGCTGCCATTTTATTCAATTTTAAATGCATTGAATTCTTTTAAAATTTTTGGGCATAAATTTATTTCTGAACTTGCACTTGACCGGACACTTGAATGGGTGTGGTCAAACGGTGGGAGTGGTTTATGCAGATTCGCAAAATTCGGCAAAATCCGCTGGCGTCACAAGATAACATTTGCACATGTCACTTTGCCTTGCACAAAAGTTTTTCTTTTCTTTTTTTTCACTTTTGGTGGCAGGTAGGGAAAACCTGCACAAGCTAATTGATTTCTACTTCATTAAGGGAAAGGAAAAAAAAACAAAAAAAAAAACAAAATAGGGCTGCAGCAGCATGGTGCACACCTTGAGCGGTGCACAGTGAACACGGAAGGGCGCCAGAACAGGTGCCGAGCGCTTGCCATCGCTTCTCGGCCTTCTGGCTAAGATCAAGTGTAGTATCTGTTCTTATCAGTTTAATATCTGATACGTCCCCTATCTGGGGACCATATATTAAATGGATTTTTAGAACAGGGAGCTGGAATCGGAGCTTGCTCTGTCCACTCCACGCATTGACCTGGTATTGCATTACTTCCAGGATCGGTGCACCCCTTTCCAATTCAGTTGAAAGAAAGAGACAGAGGACTGACCGACCAACAGAGAAGATTGCTGCACCTGGCAAGCTAGCAAAGAGAAAATTGACAGTTGGACGTGGCCTGATGCTGTGACTGACTCTACCTGAAAGGTACTTCATTAATTATTTTCTTTGATTGATTGATTGATTGATTGATTGATTGCAAATGACATTACTGCTGCAAAGTGTCTGATTTGCTGCCATTTTATTCAATTTTAAATGCATTGAATTCTTTTAAAATTTTTGGGCATAAATTTATTTCTGAACTTGCACTTGACCGGACACTTGAATGGGTGTGGTCAAACGGTGGGAGTGGTTTATGCAGATTCGCAAAATTCGGCAAAATCCGCTGGCGTCACAAGATAACATTTGCACATGTCACTTTGCCTTGCACAAAAGTTTTTCTTTTCTTTTTTTTCACTTTTGGTGGCAGGTAGGGAAAACCTGCACAAGCTAATTGATTTCTACTTCATTAAGGGAAAGGAAAAAAAAACAAAAAAAAAAACAAAATAGGGCTGCAGCAGCATGGTGCACACCTTGAGCGGTGCACAGTGAACACGGAAGGGCGCCAGAACAGGTGCCGAGCGCTTGCCATCGCTTCTCGGCCTTCTGGCTAAGATCAAGTGTAGTATCTGTTCTTATCAGTTTAATATCTGATACGTCCCCTATCTGGGGACCATATATTAAATGGATTTTTAGAACAGGGAGCTGGAATCGGAGCTTGCTCTGTCCACTCCACGCATTGACCTGGTATTGCATTACTTCCAGGATCGGTGCACCCCTTTCCAATTCAGTTGAAAGAAAGAGACAGAGGACTGACCGACCAACAGAGAAGATTGCTGCACCTGGCAAGCTAGCAAAGAGAAAATTGACAGTTGGACGTGGCCTGATGCTGTGACTGACTCTACCTGAAAGGTACTTCATTAATTATTTTCTTTGATTGATTGATTGATTGATTGATTGATTGCAAATGACATTACTGCTGCAAAGTGTCTGATTTGCTGCCATTTTATTCAATTTTAAATGCATTGAATTCTTTTAAAATTTTTGGGCATAAATTTATTTCTGAACTTGCACTTGACCGGACACTTGAATGGGTGTGGTCAAACGGTGGGAGTGGTTTATGCAGATTCGCAAAATTCGGCAAAATCCGCTGGCGTCACAAGATAACATTTGCACATGTCACTTTGCCTTGCACAAAAGTTTTTCTTTTCTTTTTTTTCACTTTTGGTGGCAGGTAGGGAAAACCTGCACAAGCTAATTGATTTCTACTTCATTAAGGGAAAGGAAAAAAAAACAAAAAAAAAAACAAAATAGGGCTGCAGCAGCATGGTGCACACCTTGAGCGGTGCACAGTGAACACGGAAGGGCGCCAGAACAGGTGCCGAGCGCTTGCCATCGCTTCTCGGCCTTCTGGCTAAGATCAAGTGTAGTATCTGTTCTTATCAGTTTAATATCTGATACGTCCCCTATCTGGGGACCATATATTAAATGGATTTTTAGAACAGGGAGCTGGAATCGGAGCTTGCTCTGTCCACTCCACGCATTGACCTGGTATTGCATTACTTCCAGGATCGGTGCACCCCTTTCCAATTCAGTTGAAAGAAAGAGACAGAGGACTGACCGACCAACAGAGAAGATTGCTGCACCTGGCAAGCTAGCAAAGAGAAAATTGACAGTTGGACGTGGCCTGATGCTGTGACTGACTCTACCTGAAAGGTACTTCATTAATTATTTTCTTTGATTGATTGATTGATTGATTGATTGATTGCAAATGACATTACTGCTGCAAAGTGTCTGATTTGCTGCCATTTTATTCAATTTTAAATGCATTGAATTCTTTTAAAATTTTTGGGCATAAATTTATTTCTGAACTTGCACTTGACCGGACACTTGAATGGGTGTGGTCAAACGGTGGGAGTGGTTTA